>NC_069502.1:274932213-275024713 GCF_027579735.1 Bombina bombina | reverse complement strand
AATTTTTTTAGGGGTTAATTTTTGTTGTTGTCATTTTTTAAAAACCCAAAGGCTCCTTTCAGAGCCATTTAGCTAATTTAATTTGATTTAAAGAGTATTTAACCCCTAGCTTGCCAGTGATCGCTATAAATCACTGGCATTAGCATAGCTGTACTTTTTTTTAAAAAAACCCAAAGGCCATTTAGTTAATTTAATTTAAAGAGTATTTAACCCCTAGCTTGCCAGTGATCGCTATAAATCACTGGCATTAGCATAGCTGTACTTTTTTTTAAAAAAACCCAAAGGCCATTTAGTTAATTTAATTTAAAGAGTATTTAACCCCTAGCTTGCCAGTGATTGCTATAAATCACTGGCATTAGCATAGCTGTACTTTTTTAAAAAAAAACCCAAAGGCCATTTAGTTAATTAATTAATTTTGGTTTTCTGTGACAGATACAAAAATGTCACAGAAAAGATATAGTGTTGAGGAGGCGTATGCCATCCTTGCGTCAGAGTCAGATGCCTCTATGTCTGACTCAGACCCCAATTTTGACCCTGCCATATGCTCAGATACATCATTAGATGCAGTCTCAACTGATAGTGATGTATCTGTGGCTGCTAGCCCCCCTGCCAGCCCCCCTGCTAGCCCCCCTGCCAGCCCCCCTGCTAGAAGGAGGCGTGTTGCTGCCATTGCCGCTGAAGAGTGGGTAACGCCTCATCTCCAGAGGCCAGATATCCCACCCTTCACAGCAAATGCTGGCATAAATATAGATGTGGCAGGTTTTAGCCCCCAACAGTTTCTGGAGGTGTTTCTGGGTGATGATGTATTGGGGAACATTGTCGCCCAAACTAATTTATATGCCCATCAGTACCGTGCTGCAAAGCCTGAAACATATTTGGCAAAGCAGCAATGGGCCCCCATCAATGTGCCAGAATTTAAAAAATTCTGGGCATTGACTATGCTGATGGGCATCATAAAGAAACCCTCCGTTCGCTCCTACTGGAGCAGTAGCCCCATCTGCTCTACCCCCATTTTCTCCCAGAGTATGTTGAGGCAGAGATATGAAATGATTCTTCATTTCATGCACTTCAGCGACAACAGCCTGTGCCCCCCTAGGGAGCATCCCCAATTTGACAGGCTGTATAAAATCCGCCCCCTGATTACCCACTTTTCTGCCAGGTTTGCAGAGGCTTATACACCTGGAAGGAATATATGCGTTGATGAATCCCTGATGAAGTATAAGGGAAGGCTGGGATTCAAGCAGTATATTCCTTCCAAGCGCTCCAGGTATGGGGTAAAGGTGTATAAGCTCTGTGAGAGCGAGACTGGGTATACTCAGGCCTTCCGGGTGTATGAGGGAAAGGATAGCCACCTTGACCCTCCAGGTTGCCCAGAACATATGGGAACCACTGGCAAGATTGTCTGGGACCTGATATTACCCCTAATGAACAAAGGGTATCACTTGTACTTAGACAATTTTTATACAAGTGTCCTTTTGTTCAAGCTACTGTATTGCTTTGATACAGTAGCTTGCGGTACTATTAAAAAGAACCGCAAAGGTTTCCCAGGACAACTTGTACGCACCCGGCTACGAAGGGGGGAGACCTCTGCTCTGCGCCAAGAGGAGCTGTTGGCACTGAAGTACAGAGACAAGAAGGATGTATACCTTCTTACCACCATCCACACAGAGAGGACGGTGGCGGTCTCTGTACGTGGCAGAGCTGAGATCATAAGGAAGCCAGTGTGCATCAAGTCTTATAACAGACATATGGGTGGGGTTGATCTGGCAGATCAGCTGCTGCAGCCCTACCTAATTATGCGGAAGACAAGGGCCTGGTACAAAAAGGTTGCAATTTACCTAATGCAGATTGCAACCCACAACGCTTTTTTGTTGTTCAAAAAAGCAAACCCCGGAATGAAACTGACTTTTTTACAATTTCAGCTCCAGATCATTTCGGGGATTTTGTACCATGATGCACCTGCTCCCCGGGCGGTGATGGGAGAGAGCAGAGTTGGGGCTACTCATTTTATTTTTAAAATCCCCCCTACTGCCGCAAAGCAGAGACCACAAAAAAAATGCAGAGTCTGTACCAAGAGGGGGCAGAGAAGGGACACTGTATATCACTGTCCTGATTGCCCTGGACAGCCTGGACTCTGCATTGGGGACTGCTTCAAGCGGTACCATACAATGGTCAAATTTTAAAAAATAAATAAATTTGCTGTTATTTTTTTTTTGTTATGTTTACTGTTAAATTTTTTGTTATTTTTTTACTTTTAATGTGCCAGATTTTTACATTTCACTAATATATTTTTTTTTCTAAAATGGGGCTGTTCTTTTTTTTTTTTTTTACAAAAACCCCTGTCAAACCTATGCATGGGGACATAGGTGTACTCAGGGTGCCTAGCAGAAAACAACCTGTAGTATTTTTTTTGCACTAACTTACAACAGTCTCTCCTAAATCATAGTCAAAAAGCAATGTGTGTGTAAAAATGAAAATTGAAAAAATGCCGCCATACACTTTCTCCAATTTTTTTAGCTAAAACAGTTACTTCAAATGCATCAAAGCACACCATATACAATACCTTGGGGTGTCAACATTTCAAAAATATGCACATTCATGGCAATAAATAAAAGTGGGGTTTACAATAGGCCCCAAACTAAAGATAGGCCTATCAGAAGAAATACTCTCACTTAATAACTAAAATCACAAGTCATAAAATTGTAACATAACCTTCCCAAAATCCTGGCAAACCTATGCATGGGGGGCATAGGTGTACTCAGGGTGCCTAGCAGAAAACAACCTGAAGTATTTTTTTGCACTAACTTACAACAGTCTCTCCTAAATCATAGTCAAAAAGCAATGTGTGTGTAAAAATGAAAATTGAAAAAATGCCACCATACACTTTCTCCAATTTTTTTAGCTAAAACAGTTACTTCAAATGCATCAAAGCACACCATATACAATACCTTGGGGTGTCAACATTTCAAAAATATGCACATTCATGGAAACAAATAAATTGGGGTATGTTAAAATACCCCCAAAAAGACAATAGGCAAAGAAAATATGTTAAATGTGAAAAAAAAAATCACAAACGCATGTTGGACATTTGGCATTACACCCCCCGAACAAGCCAAGAAACGTATGCATAGGTGGTATCACTGTACTCAGGAGATGTTGGTGAACACATATTGGGGTCTTCTTTGGCAGTAACACATAACAGGAGCTGAGAATTCATGTCTAAAGTACAATGTGTGTGAAAAATAACACACAAAAAATGACTGCCTAATAGTTTGACAAAGAATTAGTGCATGGAAAGTGTTAAAATACCAGCATTTGAAATACCCTAGGGTGTCTACTTTTCAAAAATATATGGTTTGATGGGGGTAAATTACATTGGCCGGCTTCAGAAATGTCCTACATAGGACATGGGTGCATGGGATGTGAAAATTCCAAGTTGAAAAACTGGAATGCGCCCCCTAAAAATAAGGCCTTTTAGCCCCCAGAGAACCCAACACACCTATACATGGGTGGTATCACTGTACTCAGGAGATGTTGTTGAATACATATTGAGGTTTTTTTTGGCAGTAACACATAACAGGGACTGAGAATATATGCCTAAAGTACAACGTGTGTGAAAAATAACACAAAAAAAATGACTACCCAAAAGTTTGACAAAGACTAGTGGTTGAAATAGTGCATGGAAAGTGTTAAAATACCAGCATTTGAAATACCCTAGGGTGTCTACTTTTCAAAAATATATGGTTTGATGGGGGTAATTTACATTGGCCGGCTTCAGAAATGTCCCAAATAGGACATGGGTGCATGATGACAGATGTGAAAATTCCAAGTTGAAAAACTGGAATGCCCCCCCTAAAATTAAGGCCTTTTAGCCCCCAGAGAACCCGACACACCTATACATGGGGGGTATCACTGTACTCAGGAGATGTTGTTGAATACATATTGAGGTTTTTTTTGGCAGTAACACATAACAGGGACTGAGAATATATGCCTAAAGTACAATGTGTGTGAAAAATAATGCAAAAAAATGACTACCTAAAAGTTTGACAAAGACTAGTGGTTGAATTAGTGCATGGAAAGTGTTAAAATACCAGCATTTGAAATACCCTAGGGTGTCTACTTTTCAAAAATATATGGTTTGATGGGGGTAATTTACATTGGCCGGCTTCAGAAATGTCCCAAATAGGACATGGGTGCATGATGACAGATGTGAAAATTCCAAGTTGAAAAACTGGAATGCGCCCCCTAAAATTAAGGCCTTTTAGCCCCCAGAGAACCCGACACACCTATACATGGGGGGTATCACTGTACTCAGGAGATGTTGTTGAATACATATTGAGGTTTTTTTTGGCAGTAACACATAACAGGGACTGAGAATATATGCCTAAAGTACAATGTGTGTGAAAAATAATGCAAAAAAATGACTACCTAAAAGTTTGACAAAGACTAGTGGTTGAATTAGTGCATGGAAAGTGTTAAAATACCAGCATTTGAAATACCCTAGGGTGTCTACTTTTCAAAAATATATGGTTTGATGGGGGTAATTTACATTGGCCGGCTTCAGAAATGTCCCAAATAGGACATGGGTGCATGATGACAGATGTGAAAATTCCAAGTTGAAAAACTGTAATGCCCCCCCTAAAATTAAGGCCTTTTAGCCCCCAGAGAACCCGACACACCTATACATGGGGGGTATCACTGTACTCAGGAGATGTTGTTGAATACATATTGAGGTTTTTTTTGGCAGTAACACATAACAGGGACTGAGAATATATGCCTAAAGTACAATGTGTGTGAAAAATAATGCAAAAAAATGACTACCTAAAAGTTTGACAAAGACTAGTGGTTGAATTAGTGCATGGAAAGTGTTAAAATACCAGCATTTGAAATACCCTAGGGTGTCTACTTTTCAAAAATATATGGTTTGATGGGGGTAATTTACATTGGCCGGCTTCAGAAATGTCCCAAATAGGACATGGGTGCATGATGACAGATGTGAAAATTCCAAGTTGAAAAACTGTAATGCCCCCCCTAAAATTAAGGCCTTTTAGCCCCCAGAGAACCCGACACACCTATACATGGGGGGTATCACTGTACTCAGGAGATGTTGTTGAATACATATTGAGGTTTTTTTTGGCAGTAACACATAACAGGGACTGAGAATATATGCCTAAAGTACAATGTGTGTGAAAAATAATGCAAAAAAATGACTACCTAAAAGTTTGACAAAGACTAGTGGTTGAATTAGTGCATGGAAAGTGTTAAAATACCAGCATTTGAAATACCCTAGGGTGTCTACTTTTCAAAAATATATGGTTTGATGGGGGTAATTTACATTGGCCGGCTTCAGAAATGTCCCAAATAGGACATGGGTGCATGATGACAGATATGAAAATTCCAAGTTGAAAAACTGGAATGCGCCCCCTAAAATTAAGGCCTTTTAGCCCCCAGAGAACCCGACACACCTATACATGGGGGGTATCACTGTACTCAGAAGTTGTTGTTGAACACATATTGAGGTGTTTTTGGTCAGTAACATATAACAGGAACTGAGAATCCATGCCTAAAGTACAATGCGTGTGAAAAATAACACACCAAAATGACTACCCAAAAGTTTGACAAAGACTGGTGGTTGAATTAGTGCATGCAAAGTGTTAAAATACCAGCATTTGAAATACCCTAGGGTGTCTACTTTTTAAAAATATATGGTTTGATGGGGGTAATTTGCATTGTCCGGCTTCAGAAATGTCCCAAATAGGACATGGGTGCATGACGACAGATGTGAAAATTCCAAATTAAAAAACTGGAATGCGCCCCCTAAAAATAAGGCCTTTTAGCCCCCAGAGAACCCAACACACCTATACATGGGTGGTATCACTGTACTCAGGAGATGCTGCTGAAGACATATTGGGGTGTTATTTGGCAGTAACCCTTAACGTTCTCAGTAAATGTATTCTTGAATTGCTATTTTGTCAAAAAATCACCACTTTTTTTTTTTTTCTTCAAACTTTGGCATAGATTGGTGGTAAAATAGTTGCATGGAAAGAGTCAAAATACCCCATGTTTAATACCTTAGGTTGTGTTCTTTTAAAAAATATATATATGTGAAGGGTTAATCAGGGATTCCTGACAGATATCAGTGTTCCAATGTAACTATCGCTAATTTTTTTTAAATTTTTTTGGAAATAGCAAAGTGCTACTTGTACTTATTGCCCTATAACTTGCAAAAAAAGCAAAGAACATGTAAACATTGAGTATTTCTAAACTCAGGACAAAATTTAGAAACTATTTAGCATGGGAGTTTTTTGGTAGTTGTTGAAGTGTAGGAGATTTTGAGGGTCAAAGTTAAAAAAGTGTGTTTTTTTCAATTTTTTCCTCATATTTTATAAATTTTTTTATAGTAAATTATAAGATATGATGAAAATAATGGTATCTTTAGAAAGTCCATTTAATGGCGAGAAAAACGGTATATAATATGTGTGGGTACAGTAAATGAGTAAGAGGAAAATTACAGCTAAACACAAACACCGCAGAAATGTAAAAATAGCCTTGGTCCCAAACGGACAGAAAATGGAAAAGTGCTGCGGTCATTAAGGGGTTAAAGTAGAATTGTCAAGGAGCTACAACAACCCGGCCACAAAGCGGTAGACAACACAAACTAGAATCAGGCTGCCAAGTGTTCAAGTGTATAGTGGATTAATATTGCCTATCATCTAGAGCTGCAACAACTAATCATCATAATAGATAATAATGTATTATGAAAATAGTTGTCAACGAATCTCATAATCGATTAGTTGGTTTGCAATTATTTGGTCTGTGCACAACACCAGCTGCTTTACTCCACTGAGCTCCTATACATGGTATTATGTTTTATGGTTATGTCCTTAGCCTAAAGGACGTCTACAGAAGTATACTTTTCACTTTCAGAACAGTATAATTTTACAACTACACCTGGCTTATGTGCAACCCAGATATAGTCATCATTTGGATTGTTTATATTAAATCAGGTTATTTGGAACTATGCTTTGCATGATATAGTGCTGAGCTTGTTATTTATATCTAGCCCCTATATTGATGGGAGTTATTTGAATTAATGTGCACTTTTATCCGTTTGTACAATTAGCGGATTGCTTGCTATTGCTGATTATATGTACTGTATAAATAAATAAATGTGTAAGGCTTTGCCCTGTTATTTATATATAGTCATTAGCGCTTTTGATTTATTTTTTTATTTTTTTAAATTTTTAATCAATTGTGATAATATGTACCAGATTCAACCTTTTATAAGTATATATCTGTTATTTTTAGAGCGGACTAGATATTTTCCCCTAACCTTATAGCTGGTTATTTATTATTGCATATAGATATTCAAGATATTTTTTTATGTTAGAATGAAGTCAAGGGTTACTTTGAGAGGCACCTTGCCAAGGTGGAAGTTCTACCTCTTTTCAAACAGTTTTTGGTTTTGTTTAATGTTTTAATTATAAAACTGTTCTCTGCTGCTTAAAAATTGGACAAACAGTAAAGTTTTAGTCTGAAGTTTATATTTGTACACTCAGTATGTGAATTCTATTTAAAATATAGGTTACAATTATTGATTTTTTTTTTATCAGATTAGTCGTTTAATAGAAAAAATAATTGGCCGATTAATCGATTATGAAAATAATCGTTAGTTGCAGCCCTATATCATCTATTGCATCATTCGCTATAGAATTCCAAACTGCCTCTGGAAGTGACATTAGCACTAGAACTGTTTAGTTGGGAGCTTCATAAAATGGTTGTCCATGGCCAAGCAGCTGTTTTTTTGCCTCACACTTGCATGTGCAATGTCAAGTATATGGTAGAGTGATGTAAAGCATGTCACCACTGGACTTGGGAGCATTGGAAACCTGTTCTCTGGAGTGATGAATCGCACTTCACTATCTGGCAGTCTGATTGAAAAATATGGGTGTGGCAGATGCCAGAAGAACACGTTAGCGGCCCGTTCAAAGCCCTCTCCTCAACCCCATAGAACATCTTTGTGATGAATTGGTATGCTGATTGGGAACCAGACATTTTTGCTCAACATCAATGCGTGACCTCACAAATGCTCTTTTGGTTGAATCGGCACAAATTCCCACAGACACACTTGTGTAAAGCTGTCCCAGTAGAGTGCCACCTGTTAGAGAAGCAAATGGGGTCAAACTCCATATTAATGCCCGTGGTCTCAGAATGAGATGTCCAACAAGCTCTCTGTCTTGAATAATTATGTAAGTATGTGTGTATAATTAATATATATAAATATGTGTGTGTGTGTGTATATATGCATGTGTGTGTATATATATATATATATATATATATAGAGAGAGTCTGTGTTGTACCAAATACCTTCCACTTCTTAATAATAGACTTAACTGTGCTTCTAGACATTGATAAAGCCTTTGATATTTTCTTGTATCCATCTCCTGACTTGTGCCTGTCCACAACTTTAACCCAGAGATCTTTTGACAGTGCCGTGCCACCCATAGTTGATTGTGTACTGTATTAATGCCCATGGTTTTGGAATGACATGTCAAACAAGCTGATGTAGCTGTGATGGTCAAGTGTTCACGCTATATAGCCAAACATATGTGGATACCCCTATTAATTGAGTTAGTCTTTCAGCTACCCTTTGCTAGCAGGTGCATACAATCCAAAACATAGCCATGAAATCTCCATAAACAAACAATGGGTTATACTGAAGAGCTTAGTGACTTTAAATGTGGTACTGTCATAGGATTCCACCTTTGCCACATGTGAGTTTGTGAAATTTGTGCCCCACTAGATCTGTCAACTGTGTAAGTGCTATTGTTTTAAAGTAGAATTGTCAAGGAGCTACAATAACCCGGCCACAAAGCAGTAGACAACACAAACTAGAGTCAGGCTGCCAAGTGCTCAAGTGTATAGTGGATTAATATTGCCCATCATCTAGAGCTGCATCAACTAATTGTCATAATTTAAGGGGATTTAAGTGACATTAAGCGTGACATTATTGTTGCTGCCAGATGGGCTGCTCTGAGTTTTTAGAAAAAACTGCTGATTTACAGAGAATGGTCCAAAAAAGAGAAAATATCCAGTGAGCGGCAGTTGTGTGGATGACCATGCCTTGTTGATTTCAGAGGAGAATGGGCAGACTGGTTCAAGATGATAGAAAGGCAACAGTAACTAAAATAACCACTCATTTACAACCAAGGTATGCAGAGTACCATCTCTGAACGCACAACACATCGAACCTTGAAGCAGATGGGCTACAGCAGCAGAAGACCAAACCGGTTGCCACTCCTGTCAGCTGAGAACAGGAAACTGAGGCTACAATTCACACAGGCTCACCAAAATTGGACAATAGAAGACTGGAAAAATGTTGCCTGGTCTGATGAGTCTCGATTTCAGCTGCGACATTCAGATGGTAGGATCAGAATTTGGCGTAAATAACATGACACCATGGATCCACCCTGCCTTTCATCAACGGTTCAGGCTGGTGGTGTAATGGTGTGGGGGATATTTTCTTGGCACATTTTGGGCCCCTTAGTACCAATTAAGCATTAGTTGAAATTCCATGACCTACCGGAGTATTGTTGCTGACCATGTCCATCCCTTTATGACTAAAGTGTACCCATCTTCTGATTGCTACTTCCAGCAGTATAATGCACCATGTCACAAAGCTCCAATCATCTCAAACTGGTTTCTTTAGCATGACAATAAATTCACTTTACTCCAATGAACTCCACAGTCACCATATCTCAATCCAATAGAGCACCTTTGGGATGTGGTGGAAAGGGAGATTTGCGTCATGGATGTTCAGCCAACAAATCCGCATCAACATTTTTTTTAAATGTCATGGTTTTACATTACATTATAAGATTATTTTCTGTTTATTTCTGTCTTCAAATTTGCTAAGATTACCTAGGTAGGCTGAGGAACAGCAATTGCTAACTGGTTGATAGCTGTATTGATGGCTGCACATATATGCCTCGCCACTGATGTATCTCATTTGTTCAGCTAGCTGATGGTAGTAGTGAATGAAGCATATTTGATAATAGAGCACACAATTTGAAAACAACTTTCCAATTTAATTCTATTTGAATCATGGAAGAACAAATTTGGGATTCATGTCCCTTTTTAAGTTTTTACTTGATGATGTAATTATCTAGGGTATAGCTTTCCTCCATGCTCCATTTTGAATACATCAGGGGGTACCCCATTTGCTTTCACCATGGGAGGAATTTAAGCTTTCTGAATTAATCAGCTAAATCAGTAATGCCATAAAATACCTGGCTGTATACCCAATATAAAATGTATGTATGTTTTGGGCTATTTGTTTTGTAAGTGTATTTATCTTTGGAATAAAGTGCATTTATATTATCAAAAAGCACCAAAAATCCTATGGTGTATTTATTGTATTCACACACAAAACATTAATTAAAATCTAAACAGTTGGCATTTGTTTGTTAATATTTTGTAGTACTGTATTTGCTTTGGTTTTCACGTTTAATTGTGTGTTTATGAGTAACCAAGTATATGGCAGGTTTAAAATACATGATTATTCTACTATTTAAAGCCTTCAAAGGCTTCTAAACCATTAAATAAGTGTAACATTACTTTGAGAATATGAAGCCAACTTTGCAGGGGAAATTAAATTCATATTTGTTATAAAGATACTGATCTGATAATTTTGGTACATAATAATGCCTTGTTGCATATAATACAGGGATTAGAGTAATTTTTTACTTCTAGTCTATACTTTATTACATAAGTGACAGGGAATTAAACACTGACTCATACGGTTATTTTTGTGCCGTTCTAGAATGATTCTTTATAAGTCATTTTCTAATGAACTGAAATGTAAAAAAAAGATTGCAGCACAAAATAAATAGTTATCCTATTCCTACAGATTATACACCCATTATACCTAATTTATGATTACTAGCATTAGGAGCCAGGAGGAGCCATGTTTCAAATACCTGTCCATTGTAAACCATAGTGATAGAGTGCAAATATACTAATTTAGGCCTTTCATTCACTGCCCTGACACTGAGTACAGTAGAATGAGGCGTGAGCACATGGAGCTGTCTCTGGGTGCCCCTATTTTAACAATATTAAGGGCACAGCAGATGTGGTGTCCCCCCCACACACACACACAAAATATTTTGTTTTCATAAAATACATTTTTTCTAAAATGTGTCTTCTGCCAAAAAGGCTTTGTTTTAGTGAGCTATACCAAGTGTTAAAATACATGTTTTAGTGCTGTGATTTAATGTGATGTACAGTGTGCTACTGGAAGAATCTACTTGCTAGAGAATAGTCTGGCCAGGTCATAAATGAACTTTTCTGCAGTGCAAATAGATGAAGTTTTCATATATTGTTAGAGGTACATTCTAAATTAGGAAAAAGCACAAAACATAATACCTGGTAAATGTGCATTAAACATTATAGCATTTCACACTGCAAGGAATTACGTAGGAAATTTGATTACAGATATGGCATGTCATTTTAAACAACTTTCCAATTTACTTTTATCATCTAATTTACTTTGTTCTCTTAATATTCTTAGTTGAAAGCTAAAGTTAGGTAGAATCATATGCTAATTTCTAAGCCCCTGAAGGCTGTCACTTATCTGAATGCATTTGACAGTTTTTTTCAGCTAGAGGGCGTTAGCCCATGTGTGCCATATAGATAACATTGTGATCACACCTGTAGAGTTACTAATGAGAGGGCTCAAACTGAAATAATGGGGTAGTTTTCAGAGGCTTAGGTACAAGGTAATCACAGAGGTAAAAAGTATATTAATATAACTGTGTTGGTTATGCACAACTGGGGAATGGGCAATAAAGGGATTATGTATCTTTTTAAACAATAACAATTCTGGACTGACCCTTTTAAAATTGCATGCTCTATCTGAACCATAAAAGTAAAATGTTGGGTTTAATGTCCCTTTTTTTTAAATAAAGCTGCATGGAGAGTTTATATGTTCAGGTAGTAACCTTAAAGAAATAACAGCATGTATGCTGTGCTTCACACACTCCATAGCTATAGACCTCTGTATTGCAGAAAACTTTAGGCTAGATTTTTAATGAATTAGTCTATGTACCACAATCCAGCAATCTGACACAGAGTGGTTCATAAATAAAATAGAACTGGTAAATTTATATCAGATAAAATATCTAAATAGGTTATGGAAGAAGGAAGAGGGTGCACAATGGTCACTGCTATGGAATAATAAATATATGGCTAAAATATCTTAAATAAATTGAAATAATTGTCACAAGTTTAACTATAGGCAGCTCCTTTTCACACAGACTTCAAAGCTGAAGTCACAAAAAGAACAAAGGGGCTACCACATAGTTTAACCAAGTCTGTTCATATTTAGAAATGATTAAAGAACACTTAATATGAGGAGCATCTCCAGGTCATGTACACTAAGAAGTAAAAACATCACAACTGATCCATGGGATTTTCTTGTGTATTCAAGGCGGCCTCTCAGGAATGTCAACAGGAATCTGGGTAGGATATGGTTATATTAAAAGCAATTAAAATATGTACTATGTTAATTAATGGTTATTTATTCAGAAGTGTAACTTATATACCCATATGTACAAAATCATGTGTGCGCATAAACAATATCAAATGTGTTTGTGTGTATATTTAAAAAGAGAAAAATACCACTCTCTGTTTGATAGCTTAAAAACAGGGCAGTGAGCCTGATAAGCTTATTTGTAAGTCTTATTAAGTGATCTAACAAACAGAGCTGGTGTAGATATGATAAAAATGATTATACGTATAGAAAAGACTGATCTAATACAATGTGAGACAATGAATGAAAAGTAGAGTAAATAAGCTGAAAGCTAGTGTCTTATTAGGAGAAGTGAAGACAATGGGTGTCGAGAATAAAAGTGGTAAATATTAAATATCTATTATCTAACTACATACCAAATTTCATAGACTGGTGCAGCAGTTTGTGCTGTAAGTTTAACTAATCTTTTTCAATGTAGAGGGTGGAATTGTACATTCTTTTTATCACTTAAAAGCTTCAAATACATTTAAAGGGACAGTCAAGTCCAAAAAAACTTTCATGATTCAGATAGGCCATGTAATTTCTTTCATGTAATTAGCAAAGGTCCATGAGCAAGTGACGTATGGGATATACATTCCTACCAGGAGGGGCAAAGTTTCCCAAACCTTAAAATGCCTATAAATACACCCCTCACCACACCCACAATTCAGTTTTACAAACTTTGCCTCCCATGGAGGTGGTGAAATAAGTTTGTGCTAGATTCTACGTTGATATGCGATTCGCAGCAGGCTGAAGCCCGGTTTTCCTCTCAGAGTGCAGTGAATGTCAGAGGGATGTGAAGAGAGTATTGCCTATTTGAATACAATGGTCTTCCTCTAGGGGATCTATTTCATAGGTTCTCTGTTATCGGTCGTAGAGATTTCTTCTCCTTCCTCCCTTTTCAGATCGACGATATACTCTTATATACCATTACCTCTACTGATTCTCGTTTCAGTACTGGTTTGGCTATCTACTATATGTAGATGAGTGTCCTGGGGTAAGTAAGTCTTATTTTTTGTGACACTCTAAGCTATGGTTGGGCACTTTATATGTAAAGTTCTAAATATATGTGTTTAAACTTATATTTGCCATGATTCAGGATAATCAGTATTCCTTCATTCAGACTGTCAGTTTCATTATTTGGGATAATGCATATGAATAAATATTATTTTTCTTACCTTCAATTTTCAATTGACTATTTTTCCCTGCGGGCTGTTAGGCTCGCGGGGGCAGAAAATGCTTCATTTTATTACGTCATTCTTGGCGCGAACTTTTTTGGCACAAAATGTTGTCATTTCCGGCGTCGTAGTTGACGCCGGAAGTTGTTTGTAGTTATGTCATTTTTTTGACGCATGTGTATTCAGACTTTTTTTGTGCCAAAAAATGTGGGCGTCGGTTTCGACGTCAGAGGATGTGGCGTCAAACTTGGCGGCAAAAATGTGGGCGTCATACTTGTTCCACTTTTTTCTCACATTATTTAAGTCTCACTTTTTTGTTGCTTCTGGTTGCTAGAAGCTTGTTTATTTTGCATTTTTTCCCATTCCTGAAACTGTCATTTAAGGAATTTGATAATTTTGCTTTATATGTTGTTTTTTTCTATTACATATTGCAAAATATTCAAAACACTGTTCCTGTATCAAGAAATGCTGAGGGATTCCTGTTGACTGATATCAGTCCTACCAAAGCTAAGTTCATTTTTTTTTAATGTTTTGAATGTTTATCTTTAGCTATGGTTTGTAATAAGTTATCATGATAAACTTTTACATGCAGAATCCATTAGTATTTATGCTTTATATATTGCTATTCCTTTTATATCTTATGTACAAGATATACTTAGAAATGTATAAGAATATTTTTCTGATTCTATTTTAAAGGCTTTGTCTGACGTCCCGCCTTCTAATAAAATGTTTAGGTCTTTTTCAAACTTTTTTAGTTGATGAAGTTTCAAATGACCAACAACATAATGAATTATCCTTCTCTGATGGTGCTTTTTTTCTTATTCAGAATTTTTCTTCATCAGATATTGACACTAACAAATCTACTCTTTTTCTTTATTAGAGTACATTTGTTCTTTGTTCAAAAGGTGTTGATTATTTTTAATATTGAAATATCTAGTTCTTTTGATTTTAAAGACTAGCTAACATTTAAATTATTAATCTTCTGTGGTTTCTTCAGAGGTTTTTTTCCAGTTCCTGATACTAGGGAATGGAATAGGCTGAGAATTTTCTTTTAGTCCTTCTTTAAGGTTTTTAAATTGTATTTTTTGCCGGCAGTTAATTTTCAGTTTTGAGGAAAGATTCCCCAAGTTAATGGGGCTATCTCTACTCCTGCTAAACATACTATTATTCTTATAGCAAATAGTATTTATTTTTTTCCTTCAGATGGTCGTATCTTATTTAAGGAAAATTATTTTCAGGTACTTTTTCTTAGACCTGTAATTTATTTGGCTGATGTTGCAATTGCTGCATCTTTCTGGTTGGATACTTTAAGATCAAGTATCGGATTATGATTTGTTTAGCATTGTTAAAAGGGACAAAATCTTCTACTTATTTGAAGTTCAGACTAAGTGCTATTGCATTGTCTTGTTATCTTGCATTTGTTGATTGTGCAAGTCCAGTGTGTTGTCTGATCCTTTAACTTGATTAACATGCTAATAATTTCATTTGTGTTGTCATTTTATTAAATATTTTCGGAAATGAGGTTTAATCTATGTCTTTAGCTATTTTAGCTAGAAGAACTTTGTGATTTCAATCTTGGAATGCTAATTTGATTTCTAAAATTCATATTTCTTCTGTTAAGTGTGATCAGTCCACGGGTCATCATTACTTCTGGGATATTACTCCTCCCCAACAGGAAGTGCAAGAGGATTCACCCAGCAGAGCTGCATATAGCTCCTCCCCTCTACGTCACTCCCAGTCATTCTCTTGCACCCAACGACTAGATAGGATGTGTGAGAGGACTATGGTGATTATACTTAGTTTTATATCTTCAATCAAAAGTTTGTTATTTTAAAATAGCACCGGAGTGTGTTATTACCTCTCTGGCAGAGTTTGAAGAAGAATCTACCAGAGTTTTGCTATGATTTTAGCCGGAGTAGTTAAGATCATATTGCTGTTCTCGGCCATCTGAGGAGTGAGGTAAACTTCAGATCAGGGGACAGCGGGCAGATGAATCTGCATAGAGGTATGTAGCAGTTTTTATTTTCTGACAATGGAATTGATGAGAAAATCCTGCCATACCGATATAATGTCATGTATGTATACTTTACACTTCAGTATTCTGGGGAATGGTACTTCACTAGAATTACACTGTAAGAAATACATAAAGCTGTTTAATAACTAGAGATTATGTTTAACGTTTTTGCTGGAATGTAAAATCGTTTTCATTTGCTGAGGTACTGTGTGAATAAATGTTTGGGCACTATTTTTCCACTTGGCAGTTGCTTAATCTGTTTTTCTGACAGTTTCTGTTCTCCCTCACTGCTGTGTGTGAGGGGGAGGGGCCGTTTTTTGGCGCTTTTTCTATGCATCAAATATTTCAGTCAGCAACTCATTGTATTCCCTGCATGATCCGGTTCATCTCTACAGAGCTCATGGGTCTTCAAAACTTATTTTGAGGGAGGTAATTTCTCTCAGCAGAGCTGTGAGAATTATAGTTTGACTGAGATAAAAAGACGTTTATTCTAATTGAATTGTATTTCCAAGTTGCAAGTTTATTTGCTAGTGTGTTAAACATGTCTGATTCAGAGGATGATACCTGTGTCATTTGTTGCAATGCCAAAGTGGAGCCCAATAGAAATTTATGTACTAACTGTATTGATGCTACTTTAAATAAAAGTCAATCTGTACAAATTGAACAAATTTCACCAAACAACGAGGGGAGAGTTATGCCGACTAACTCGCCTCACGTGTCAGTACCTACATCTCCCGCTCAGAGGGAGGTGCGTGATATTGTAGCGCCGAGTACATCTGGGCGGCCATTACAAATCACATTACAGGATATGGCTACTGTTATGACTGAGGTTTTGGCTAAATTACCAGAACTAAGAGGTAAGCGTGATCACTCTGGGGTGAGAACAGAGTGCGCTGATAATATTAGGGCCATGTCAGACACTGCGTCACAGGTGGCAGAACATGAGGACGGAGAACTTCATTCTGTGGGTGACGGTTCTGATCCAAACAGACTGGATTCAGATATTTCAAATTTTAAATTTAAACTGGAAAACCTCCGTGTATTACTAGGGGAGGTGTTAGCGGCTCTGAATGATTGTAACACAGTTGCAATACCAGAGAAAATGTGTAGGTTGGATAAATATTTTGCGGTACCGACGAGTACTGAGGTTTTTCCTATACCTAAGAGACTTACTGAAATGTTACTAAGGAGTGGGATAGACCCGGTGTGCCGTTCTCACCCCCTCCGATATTTAGAAAAATGTTTCCAATAGACGCCACCACAAGGGACTTATGGCAAACGGTCCCTAAGGTGGAGGGAGCAGTTTCTACCTTAGCTAAGCGTACCACTATCCCGGTGGAGGATAGCTGTGCTTTTTCAGATCCAATGGATAAAAAGTTAGAGGGTTACCTTAAGAAAATGTTTGTTCAACAAGGTTTTATATTGCAACCCCTTGCATGCATTGCGCCGATCACGGCTGCAGCGGCATTCTGGATTGAGTCTCTGGAAGAGAACATTGGTTCAGCTACTCTGGACGACATTACGGACAGGCTTAGAGTCCTTAAACTAGCTAATTCATTCATTTCGGAGGCCGTAGTACATCTTACTAAACTTACGGCGAAAAATTCAGGATTCGCCATTCAGGCACGCAGGGCGCTGTGGCTAAAATCCTGGTCAGCTGATGTTACTTCTAAGTCTAAATTGCTTAATATACCTTTCAAAGGGCAGACCTTATTCGGGCCCGGGTTGAAAGAGATTATCGCTGACATTACAGGAGGTAAAGGCCATGCCCTGCCTCAGGACAAAGCCAAAGCCAAGACTAGACAGTCTAATTTTCGTTCCTTTCGTAATTTCAAAGCAGGAGCAGCATCAACTTCCTCTGCACCAAAACAGGAAGGAGCTGTTGCTCGCTACAGACAAGGCTGGAAACCTAACCAGTCCTGGAACAAGGGCAAGCAGACTAGGAAACCTGCTGCTGCCCCTAAAACAGCATGAATTGAGGGCCCCCGATCCGGGATCGGATCTAGTGGGGGGCAGACTTTCTCTCTTCGCCCAGGCTTGGGCAAGAGATGTTCAGGATCCCTGGGCGCTAGAGATAATATCTCAGGGATACCTTCTGGACTTCAAATACTCTCCTCCAAGAGAGAGATTTCATCTGTCAAGATTTAAAAGATGCTTACCTTCACATACAGATTCACAAAGATCATTATCGGTACCTAAGGTTTGCCTTCCTAGACAGGCATTACCAGTTTGTGGCTCTTCCATTCGGATTGGCTACAGCTCCAAGAATCTTCACAAAGGTTCTGGGTGCTCTTCTGGCGGTACTAAGACCGCGGGGAATCTCTGTAGCTCCATACCTAGACGACATTCTGATACAAGCTTCAAGCTTTCAAACTGCCAAGTCTCATACAGAGTTAGTGCTGGCATTTCTAAGGTCACATGGATGGAAGGTGAACGAAAAGAAAAGTTCACTCGTTCCACTCACAAGAGTTCCCTTCCTGGGGACTCTTATAGATTCTGTAGAAATGAAGATTTACCTGACAGAGGACAGGCTAACAAGACTTCAAAGTGCTTGCCGCACCCTTCATTCCATTCAACACCCGTCAGTGGCTCAATGCATGGAGGTAATCGGCTTAATGGTAGCGGCAATGGACATAGTACCCTTTGCACGCTTACACCTCAGACCACTGCAACTGTGCATGCTAAGTCAGTGGAATGGGGATTACTCAGACTTATCCCCTTCTCTGAATCTGGATCAAGAGACCAGAAATTCTCTTCTATGGTGGCTTTCTCGGCCACATCTGTCCAGGGGGATGCCATTCAGCAGACCAGACTGGACAATTGTAACAACAGACGCCAGCCTTCTAGGTTGGGGTGCCGTCTGGAATTCTCTGAAGGCTCAGGGACAATGGAGTCAGGAGGAGAGTCTCCTGCCAATAAACATTCTGGAATTGAGAGCAGTTCTCAATGCCCTCCTGGCTTGGCCCCAGTTGACAACTCGGGGGTTCATCAGGTTTCAGTCGGACAACATCACGACTGTAGCTTACATCAACCATCAGGAAGGGACAAGAAGCTCCCTAGCTATGATGGAAGTATCAAAGATAATTTGCTGGGCAGAGTCTCACTCTTGCCACCTGTCAGCAATCCACATCCCGGGAGTGGAGAACTGGGAGGCGGATTTCTTAAGTCGTCAGACTTTTCATCCGGGGGAGTGGGAACTTCATCCGGAGGTCTTTGCCCAAATACTTCGACGTTGGGGCAAACCAGAGATAGATCTCATGGCGTCTCGACAGAACGCCAAGCTTTCTCGTTACGGGTCCAGATCCAGGGATCCAGGAGCAGTCCTGATAGATGCTCTGACAGCACCTTGGGACTTCAGGATGGCTTACGTGTTTCCACCCTTCCCGTTGCTTCCTCGATTGATTGCCAGAATCAAACAAGAGAGAGCATCAGTGATTCTAATAGCACCTGCGTGGCCACGCAGGACTTGGTATGCAGACCTGGTGGACATGTCATCCTGTCCACCTTGGTCTCTACCTCTGAAACAGGACCTTCTGATACAGGGTCCCTTCAAACATCAAAATCTAACTTCTCTGAAGCTGACTGCTTGGAAATTGAACGCTTGATTTTATCAAGACGTGGATTTTCTGAGTCAGTTATTGATACCTTAATACAGGCTAGGAAACCTGTTACCAGAAAGATTTACCATAAGATATGGCGTAAATACCTATATTGGTGTGAATCCAAAGGTTACTCTTGGAGTAAGGTTAGGATTCCTAGGATATTGTCTTTTCTACAAGAAGGTTTAGAAAAGGGTTTATCTGCTAGTTCATTAAAGGGACAGATCTCAGCTCTGTCCATTCTGTTACACAAACGTCTGTCAGAAGTTCCTGACGTCCAGGCTTTTTGTCAGGCTTTGGCCAGAATTAAGCCTGTGTTTAAAACTGTTGCTCCACCATGGAGTTTAAACCTTGTTCTTAATGTTTTACAGGGCGTTCCGTTTGAACCCCTTCATTCCATTGATATAAAGTTGTTATCTTGGAAAGTTCTATTTTTAATGGCTATTTCCTCGGCTCGAAGAGTCTCTGAATTATCAGCCTTACATTGTGATTCTCCTTATTTGATTTTTCATTCGGATAAGGTAGTCCTGCGTACTAAACCTGGGTTCTTACCTAAGGTAGTTACTAACAGGAATATCAATCAAGAGATTGTTGTTCCTTCCTTATGCCCAAATCCTTCTTCAAAGAAGGAACGTCTACTGCACAACCTGGATGTAGTCCGTGCTCTAAAATTTTACTTACAGGCAACTAAGGAATTTCGACAAACGTCTTCTCTGTTTGTCATTTACTCTGGGCAGAGGAGAGGTCAAAAAGCTTCCGCTACCTCTCTTTCTTTTTGGCTTCGTAGCATAATTCGTTTAGCTTATGAGACTGCCGGACAGCAGCCTCCTGAAAGAATTACAGCTCATTCTACTAGAGCTGTGGCTTCCACTTGGGCCTTCAAGAATGAGGCCTCTGTTGAACAGATTTGCAAGGCTGCAACTTGGTCTTCGCTTCATACTTTTTCCAAATTTTACAAATTTGACACTTTTGCTTCATCGGAGGCTATTTTTGGGAGAAAGGTTCTTCAGGCAGTGGTTCCTTCTGTATAAAGAGCCTGCCTATCCCTCCCGTCATCCGTGTACTTTTGCTTTGGTATTGGTATCCCAGAAGTAATGATGACCCGTGGACTGATCACACTTAACAGAAGAAAACATAATTTATGCTTACCTGATAAATTCCTTTCTTCTGTAGTGTCATCAGTCCACGGCCCGCCCTGTTTTTAAGGCAGGTAAATATTTTTTGATTTATACTCCAGTCACCACTTCACCCTTGGCTTTTCCTTTCTCGTTGGTCCTTGGTCGAATGACTGGGAGTGACGTAGAGGGGAGGAGCTATATGCAGCTCTGCTGGGTGAATCCTCTTGCACTTCCTGTTGGGGAGGAGTAATATCCCAGAAGTAATGATGACCCGTGGACTGATCACACTACAGAAGAAAGGAATTTATCAGGTAAGCATAAATTATGTTTTCTTTTTTTCCAAGATATTCAATTATTTGGTTCATAAATGGATTCAATTATTTAACTGTTACTCTGGGCTTCAAGATTGAGTTCTAAGACTAAAACTTTAAGCTTATTTTAGTTTTCTTACTAAGGAACGGAATCCTGAATTTTTCCCCAAGTAACATGTTTATAATTGGAAGTTTTTTTCTTCATTCAATTAAGCCTTTTAAAAAAAAAAAAAAAAAAAAAAGTTCAAAGTCAGCTCCCCAAATTTGCATGTAGGTGTGATTCTTATTCCAGCTTGGCTGGTAAGGGGCAGGTTACGACATTTTTGAAATTTGTTTAGTTCTATTCGGTCCAAACTTCTTAAACTTTGGGTACAGAATAGGTTTCAGAGTAAAACCGTCTGTGAGAAGTCTTTTTTCTCTATCATATTCCAGCTATTCCAGTAAGACTAACACTTTCCTGAAGTGTGTCTCAGACATGGAGTTTTCTGGGGTATTTTTTCCAGTTTCATTTTAGGAACTGGGTTTTGGGGTTTTTATTCAAGACTATTCATTGTTTCAAAGATAGACAATCTTTTTGAACTGTCATATAAGTGTACCATCTTTAAGAATGGTGTTTATATGGTCTATTCAGCCTTTTTGGTCAGTGATGGCATTATTTGTCTACAATAGATGCAATAGATGCATATCTTCATTTTCTGTTTTCATTCAGATTATTTTTATTTTCTGAGATTCTCTTTTTTTGACAAGCATT
This sequence comes from Bombina bombina, assembly GCF_027579735.1. Lineage (NCBI taxonomy): Eukaryota > Metazoa > Chordata > Amphibia > Anura > Bombinatoridae > Bombina > Bombina bombina. The sequence continues at coordinate 275,003,174 of NC_069502.1, read as the reverse complement.
ACCAATTTGTTGTTTTTCCTTCTGGTCTAGCGACAGCTCTTAGAATCTTTTCAAGGTTCTCAGTGTTCCTTATTTGGACGGTATCGTGGTACTGGCTCAGTCTTTTCGTTCTGCGGAATCTCATACGTTTCAACTTTGTTGTTTCTTCAAGACATGGTTAGAGGATCTTTTTATCAAAAGTTCCTTGTTTCCTCACACAAGGGTCACCTTTTTTAGGTTTCAAGATAGTGTCAAGGTTTTTGTCTCTAACAGACAAGTAACAAGTTTATTGGGTTCCGTTTGTCGGAACCTTCAGTCTCTATTATTTCCTCTACTTTTCTGAGGCTATTTTTGGGAGAAAGGTTCTTCAAGCAGTGGTGCTTTCCGTTTAGGTTCTTGTCTTGTCCCTCCCTTTCATCCGTGTCCTATTGCTTTGGTATTGGTTTCCCACAAGTAAGGATGAAATCCGTGGACTCGTCATATCTTTGTAAAAGAAAAGTAAATTTATGCTTACCTGATAAATTAATTTCTTAACGATATGACGAATCCATGGCCCACCCTGTTATTTTAAGACAGATTTATTTTATTTTTTGTAAACTTCAGTCACCTCTGCACCTTTTTAGCCTTTCCTTTTCTCTTCCTATACCTTCGGCCGAATGACTGAGAGTGGAGGGGAAGGGAGCGGCTATATATATATACAGCTCTGCTGTGGTGCTCTTTGCCACTTCCTGTTAGCAGGAGGTTAATATCTCACAAGTAAGGATGAAATCCGTGGACTCGTCATATCGTAAAAGAAATTAATTTATCAGGTAAGCATAAATTTACTTTTTCTGGGATTTTTTCCCCCTGCTTCTATTTGTTTGCGCTTGATTCTTTTCCTACCTCTTTCACTTGGCTATACATCAAACTGAGTTGCCAGTGGGAGTGGTTTTGTAGCGCTCCTGCAGTTTGGAAATCTTTGCCTCCTCCTAGTGGTAGGGAAGCATAATTCCCAGGAATAATGGATTGAGGACTCTCACTACAATGAAAGAAATTCATTTATCAGGTAAGCATAAATTGTTTTCTTCCCTTTTGTAATTCTACCCAGAGTGATGGCGCATATCAAGCAGGAAATGGCATCAGTCATTCTGATTATTCGTGTTTGGCCTTGTGGAACTTAGTATGCAGATCTGTTTCACATGTCCAGTTTCCTCTGTTCCCATCAGGACCTACAGGCTCTTAATTTATCAGTGTAGAGAGTAAATGCCTGTTTCTCAATGAGTTTTTTTTTTTTACTTCTGACATTTTTATTCAAGCAAAAAAACTTAAATCTAGAAATTGTTGTTCGTTCTTTTTGTCCAGCTCCGAAAGATTCCTATGAAAGACCTTTACATAATTTGCAAATGCTTAGGGCTTTAAAGTTCTACTTACAAGCCTCTAACAACTTCAGGCAATTTTCCGTCTTGTTTGACTACAGCTGTTACTTTACCATCCGGGCTGATGATGCACTCAGCAGAGCTTACTTGAAAGTGGGGTGGTACCCTCCGAAATGTATTAAAACTTATTTGACTTTATCAGTTTCTACATCTGTTGAATAAATTTGCAAGGAGCAGCAACCTTCTCTTTGTTACACAATTTTCCTACCCAAAACACTTGTGGGAACTTCACTAAAAATTCCACCCCCACACAATTAATATTGTTTTCTACACACACACCCCCTGTATATATTTGAATATAATCTATACACTCTGGTTAAGAAAGCAAATTAAAACCAATGAAGGGCTGAATGGTTGCCTTTGGGCCTGAGAATGACACCCGTGGCTATAGTTTTAAATGCATGGGTACATTTTTATATATGTATATATAAAAAATGTGAAATAATTAAAAAAAACAAAAAAACTAAGAGCCTTCCTAACATTTTAGGAGATGTTACTCCCTGGCTCTCTGAATGTGTAGCGCTCTGTAATGGAAACATCTATTACCATGATCTTGATAAGGTTTGTGTATGCACACTCATTCTGCAGTACGAAACAATAATGTGATTTAAAGTAAAATTATGGTCACAAGGATTCAGCGTCATTTTATTTTACCATTAATACTAAGAGGCCTATTTATTAAAGGTCTGTCGGACCTGATCCTACAGTGCGATTCAGGTCTGACAGACCTCGCTGAATGCGGAGAGCAATACTCTCTCCGAATTCAGCATTACACCAGCAGCTCTTGTGAGCTGCTGGTGCAACGCCGCCCCCTGCAGATTCGTGGCCAATTGGCCGCCAGCAGGGGGGTGTCAATCAATTCAATTGTGGCGATCTCTGTCCGCCTGCTCAGAGCAGGCAGACAGGGTTATGGAGCAGCGGTCTTTATACCGCTGCTCCATAACTGCTGTTTCTGGCGAGCCTTTAGGCTCACCAGAAACACAGGCCCTCAAGCTCCATTCGGAGCTTGATAAATGGGCCTCTAAGTAAATGTGAAGCAATTAACACTCCCAGAGGAAGTGGGAGGCATGAGGGCACAGTAAATCCAAAATCAAAACAGGTCACCTTTCTCTTTGGGATGAAACTGGTAAGGTTAAATCTGCAGCAAATGCATTATCTTGCACAGGTCAGCATTCTGCAGAAAACCTGGCCTGCTGACCATAAATCGATAGACATACAGACACCAACATAGATAAATAGACTTCACATACTTTTGCTGTATAAAATTAAGTAAATTGGCTTATCCTACTACAAGATGTTTCACAAACACCTTTAACCCTTTTTAGGGCTAAGTACTTTCCCACCTGGGTGCTAAGCTGTTTAAAGTTTTTTATTTATTTATTTTTTAACTTTTTTTTTTTTCTTCAGATCCCCTAGACTTACTGTTGGAAAGGTTAGGCGATTACCTTTCCAACTTGGGGGTCAGTAGCTGCTAAGATGCCTGAGATATAGGCTTCTAAGCAGCATGTCCCCTTTTCCTATTCTTAACATTGTTATTTTTAAATAAAGTTGCACGGTGACGTTATTGTGCGTAACGTGAAGCCCCGTCGATGCCCATCACTATACAGGCCCGATCGCCTGTATAGGTCTGTAGGTCAGACCAGTCCTGAAATACAAGCCAAATTTGATCCAGAAGTCTCCCTAAGGGTGATGCAGGAAACCAGAAATGGACCCGTTGCTCAATGTGCCTAGAGGGATATGGCTGCACCTCGCTGACTAGGCCGACACATACATCTGGGGTTTTGCCATTTCTCTCATTCAGAGCTGGATTGCCTGGTATTTCAGGACTGGACTGTTTAGTCAGGACCAGACTGATATACTATAGGAAAGTTGTTCTCGGTTTTATCAGTCTCCTCCTGATTAAACAGTCCAGTCTCAAAATACCAGGCAACCTAGCTCTAATCAAGAGAAATGCAAAACCCCAGACGTACATGTTGAACAAAAATAGCTGCTCCTAGGGTGGTAACTAGCCATAGAAAAAGTTATGATATTGTTTGTTCACAGGTTGAATGCTTATATCTTTTGAATATGCAAATGATGAACCTTAGGGAAGTCTCCCTAAGGGTGGATGTGGGAAACCAGACGTGGACCCATTGCTCAATGTATCTTGAGGGATATGACTGCTCCTCACTGACTAGGCCCATAGAGGGGAGTTATTAGTAATGCTCACTCAGGACCTGGTTCTTGGCCCTAAACCCTTTTCTTCAGTCAGATTTTGCTGCTATTGTGGGTGCAGCACCATTCCTTGATGTGTTATTTATCTGCTGTTTTTGTTAGCGACCATGCCGGTGAGACCAGCACCAGATTTTCATAGGACAGTTTGTCTGTACCTGAGTGAGGAAAGAAGGAAAAGCTGTGGTTTGCTCCATGTTCAGACTGTCTTGTTTGAAAATGTCTTGAAGATGTCCAGATTAAGTATTTCCTGTTTGCAGACATTTGTGCAGCAAGGAGCATATGACGTGTCTTTCCTCACAGAGGAGCTGATTATGATGTGTTTTGTGCGGACTATGGAGATGGCTGATCATCCTGACCTGAGAGGAATTTAATTTGTTTGGAGTGAGTAAAATTTCTTCATCGTTACGGCAATACTTATATCAGTGCACCGGAGAGAATAAAAAAATCCATTTAGCACCTTTAATGGCAAAAAAAGATTCTGGGTTGAGTTTCATCGGGATGATGTTGTAGAAGGGATCTCCCATCCTTCCCATACTTTTACCATTTTTGGCAATAGGGGTTATTTGTTTTATCCAGGAATGCCTCACTTTTGCTGAAGATGCCAGCATTTTGGACATTACAAGAGGCATGTTCTCAGGAGGGTTGGATGTAAGAACTGTGGCGAGTAAGGGTATGTGACAGCAGTTTGTCCAAAGGTCAGAAAGTGTAATTTGTGTTGTTTTTCTGAGCACTTGACCAGAGAATGCCCTAAATATCGACAAGAAGTTTTGAATTATGCTAGTCCTGCTGGGTTGAATTAATCCTGTTTCTGAGGAGGAGGAGAAGCCTGAGGATACAGATTTCTCTTTGGGGGAAGGGTCATCCAAGAATCCTGTGGAGGGTGCTTTTCCTATTTCAGTGGACTCTGTTTAAAAAGACTGTTATTTCAGAGATTGAAGATCCTGGAGTACCTGATTTGGCTGTTGCTGAAGGGGAAGGTGGGATTATGGTTACTGATTCTGAAGTGAAGAAGCGGAAACCCTCTTTGCTTGGTTTTCAGGACAGTGACAATATTATTGACAATAGTACTAGCCTAAGCACTCTCAGCGTCCTGTGAGTTCAGAGGCGATTGATGCTTTTTTAAACTTTTCAGCAGGGGAACCTGCTATCTGGAAACTGCACAGGTTCAAAAGACATATGCGTTTCCTTAAATTGAAAATGAACAGTCTGCCAAGACTGAGTACTAGGATTAGGTAAAAAGCTAAAAAAAAAAAAAAAAAAAGTCTTCTGCCTGCTGATTATGTTACTGTTTAATATATGTAACATATGTCACTTAAAATTGCTTCACTGAATGTACGTAGTATAGGTTTTGTCTAGATTTGCCTAGATTTTTAAAGCTTTGTCTAAGATGAAAAATAATATTTATTATCAAACGCGCAAACCCAATCGTGCTACTCAAGTGCGCTAACCCAACATGAAATATGGTGAAATATATACAGTTTCTCACAAAAGTGAGTATACCTCTACATTTTTGTAAATATTTTATAACTATCTTTTCATGTGACAACACTGAAGAAATTACACTTTGCTACAATGTAAAGTAGTGAGCGTACAGCCTGTATATAGTGTAAATTTGCTGTCCCCTCAAAATAACCTAACACACAGCCATTAATGTCCTAAACCCATTGGCAACAAAGTGAGTACACCCCCTAAGTGCACGCAAGAAGCCCAAACTTCAACTATCATTAATGCATTAACATATTTGCCCTATAGACTTCAATGGAGCGTGAGAAAATTCCTAACACCCTTACTTCCTGCGCAAACCCGATGTGCTAACTCAAGGTGTGCTAACCCAACATGAAAATTGGTAAAATAATATATACAGTATCTCACAAAAATGTGAGTACACCCCTCAAATTTGTTTAAAATATTTTTATATCTTTTCATGTGACAAACACTTAAGAAATTACACTTCTGCTACAATGTACGTGAACTAGTGAGTGTACAGCCTGTATAACAGTGTAAATTTGCTGTCCCCTCAAAATAACCTCAACACACAGCCATAATGTCTAAACGTTGGCAACAAAAGTTAGTACACCTCTAAGTGGATAATGTCCCAAATTGGGCCAATTAGCCATTTTCCCTCCCGGTGTCATGTGACTCATTAGTGTTACAAGGTCTCATGTGTGAATGGGGAGCAGGTATGTTAAATTTGGTGTTATCGCTCTCACACTCTCTCATACTGGTCACTGGAAGTTCAACATGGCGCTCATGACAAAGAACTCTCTGAGGATCAGAAAAAAAGAATTGTTGCTCTACATAAAGATAGCTTATGCTATAAGAAGATTGCTAAGACCCTGAAACAGAGCTGCAGCCGGTGGGCAAGACCATACAGCGGTTTCACAAGCCCGATGGTCGACTAAAGAAGTTGAGTGCAATTACTCAGTGTCATATACAGAGGTTGTCTTTGGGAACTAGATGTTATGAGTGCTGCCAGCATTGCTGCAAAGGTTGAAGGGGTGGGGGGTCAGCCCTGTCAGTGCTCAGACCTTACGCCGCACAACTGCATCAAATGGTCTGCATTGCCGTCTTCCCAGAAGGAAGCCCGCAAACAGTTTGCTGAAGACAAGCAGACTTGGGACATGGATTACTGGAATCATGTCCTGTGGTCCGATGAGACTAAGATAAAATTATTTGGTTCAGATGGTGTCGCGTGTTGTGGCGTCGTCGAGGAGAGGAGTACAAAGACTGAGGGTGTCTTGCTTACAGTCGAGCATGATGGTGGGAGTGTCATGGTCTGGGCCTGCATGAGTTCTGCCGGCACTGGGGGAGCTACAGTTAATTGAGGGAACCATGAATGCCAACATGTACTGGACATACTGAAGCAGAACATGATCACCTCCCTTTGAAAACTGGGCCGCAGGGCAGTATTCCAAAATTATAACGACCTTAAACACACCTCCATGACAACCACTGCCTTGCTTAAGAAAGGGTAAAGGTGATGACTGGCCAAGGATGTCTCCAGACCTAAACCCTATTGAGCATCTGGGGGGCATCCTCAAATTAAAGGTGGGGGAGCGTAATGTCGCTAACATCCACCAGCTCCGTGATGTCATCATGGAGGAGTGGAAGAGGACTCCAGTGGCAACCTGTGAAGCTCTAGTAAACTCCATGCCCAAGAGGGTTAAGGGAGTGCTGGAAAATAATGGTGCCCACACAAAATATTGACACTTTGGGCCCAATTTGGACATTTCACTTAGGGATGTACTCACTTTTGTTGCCAATGGTTTAGACATTAATGGCGCTGTGTCAAGTTACTTTGAGGGGACAGCAAATGTACACTATATACAGGCTGTACTTTCACTACTTTACATTGTAGCAAAGTGTAATTTCTTCAGTGTTGTCACATGAAAAGATATTATAAAATATTTACAAAAATGTGAGGGGTATACTCACTTTTGTGAGATACTGTATATATTATTTTTCCATATTTTATGTTGGGTTAGCGCACCTGAGTAAGCACGATTGGGTTTGCGTGGGAGTAATGGTGTTAGGATTTTTTTCACGCTCCATTGAAGTCTATGGGGAAATATGTTAATGCATTAATGATATTTGAAGTTTGGCTTCTTGCGTGCATAAGGTTATCGCTCGGGTGAAAAACTTTTTACTTTCAACTTGTAATGCGCACGCAAAAAAGATTACGTATACCCAATTTAATGCACAATTGCTAATTTGCACTCCACTCATAATCTAGCCCTTAGTTGCCTATTCTTGGTAAAGAAAAAAAAAAAGGGGGTTTTGGAGGCCACTACTAGACTTGGTCATTGAATGAGTTTTTGTTGGTGAAATTAATACTATAGGTTGTCAATGTCACTGTAAATGCATTACTAATTACCATATACATTAAGTATGACTTCTATATTCTAGTAGCAGATAGACATGCTCAATTTTCTCTGTTTTGCAGTGGAAACTCGGCATTACCAGTTTAATTTATTAAGTGACATTTCCTCACCTTATCAGAAGTGCATTTGATAGTCTACAACATAACAAAACTGTTATTCATTATATCAAGAAGTGGGATTGATGGCCTTTACCAAGAACTTGTAGGCACCCCCGTTCTTCTGTTAGCGTCTCATCAGTTGCCTGGGAGTGGATGCTTTACACTGAACCCACATTTTTTTTTGTGTGTGATTCAGATAGAGCATGCAACTTTTAAGCCACTTTATAATTTACTCCTATTAACAAATGTTCTTCATTCTCTTGGTATCTATATTTTGAAAAGCAAAAATGTAAGTTTAGATGCCGGCCCATTTTGGGTAAACGACCTGGGTTGTTCTTGCTGATTGGTGGAAAAATTCATCCACCAATAAACAAGTGCTGTCCAAGGTTCTGGACTTTCTTTTTTAAATAAAGATAGCAAGAGAACGAAGAAAAATTGATAATAGGAGTAAATTAGAAAGTTGCTTAAAATTGCATGCTCTGTCAGAATCATGAAAGAAAAAATGTGGGTTCAGTTTCCCTTTAAGATGTGGGGATGTTCAACTGATTTAAATATTTCCTACAATGTCACTGGTTTCTCAGCTCCTGTTCTATATCAAGAGAGGGCAAACAACATTTACATGGATTTAGCACCCTTAAGACATATTCATAACACACAGTTATTTATATTATTCCCTGTATAGCTAGAAACCCATTTAGTGGAAAGGAGTGCGGAATAAGAAGGTTAATTACTTGATGACAACTCTTATAGAAGGCTACAAAATCCACGGAATGGTTCAGCCATTGCACACATATGCAAGGGGGATAAGCTTTGGGAATCGAGCATGAAATATCAAATGTGAATAATCTATTTCTACCATCAGCATTATGCATTTGATCTTGGTATTTTATTATCTCACTTAATATGCTTGTGTTTTTTTAAGGGAACATTTTTTTGGACTATTTTAATAAAATATATTTATTTCCCTAGACTGTGTGAGTTGCTGCAGATTAATTCAGCAATGGACCTTGCCTTCTTCCTAGATGCTGTTGCTGAATATATAATGGATGTTGTTCAATATAACAATGACAACCGAGAATTTGAGGTTAGTGAATTATTTTGTTTGATCATCAGTTCCAATAGGTCCAATTCTTTTTTTGGAGATGCCACAAATAGATATTTTTATAGCACAGGTATATTATGTATACATAGTTTTGCCTTTGTGTCTGTCTCTCTCTCTCTCTCATATCAAATCTGCTGCTCATGCAACTGTAATTAGAAAATGACCTGATCCACCAATCCAAGGAGCCCTTTACTTAAAGGGACAGTCAACACCAGAATGTTGTTGTTTAAAAGATATATTATCCCTTTATTATCCATTCCCCAGTTTTTGCATAACAGACAGTTATAATAATACATGCTTTACCTCTGTAATTACCTTGTATTTGAGGCTCTGCAGACTGCCTCTTTATTTCAGTTCTTTTGACAGACTTGCATTTTAGCCAATCAGTGCTCACCCCTCGGTAAATTAATGTGCGTGAGCTCAATGTTATCTATATGAAACACATGAACTAATGCCCTCTAGTGGTGAAAACCATTCAGTTTAGAGGCAACCTTCAAGGTCTAGGAAATTAGAATATGAACCTCCTAGGTTTAACTTTCAAATAAGAATACCAAAAGAACAAAGCAAAATTGGTGCTAAAAGTAAATCGGAAAGTTGTTTAAAATTACACGCCCTATCTGAATCATGAGGTTTTTTTTTGGACTTGACTGACCCTTTAAAAGGAATACATGATACATGCTAGATATGATGTATTGAAAGCAAAAATTAGAATATTATGTAGATTTATTTTTTACAATTATATTAGTTGTTTAAATATTGATACAAGATATGTGTAAAGGTCTTTTTTTCTATAAAGTACTTACATTTCTATAAAGGGATGGGCTGCTGAGAACAAATATAAATCAGGCAATAAATAGACTATGTGGAATATAGGATAGATAATTTGTTGCAGTCTCTTTTATTGCAGGAGAGAGAAGTAAATATAAAACTATAAGGAACAGTCTAGTCAAAATTAAACTTCCATGATTCAGATAGGGCATGCAATTTTAAACAACTTTCTAACTTACTTTTATCATCAAATTTGCTTTGTTCTCTTGCTATTCTTTGTTGAAATCTAAACCTAGGTAGGCTCATATGCAAATTTTGAAGCCCTTGAATTTTGACAGTTTTTCACAGTTAGACAGTACTAGTTCCTGTGTGGTCATATAGATAACATTGTTGTCACTCTTGTGGAGTTATTTATGATTTAGCACTGATTGGCTAAAATGCAAGTCTATCAAAATAGCTGAAATAAGGGGCAGTCTGCAGAGGCTTAGGTACAAGGTAATAACAGAGGTAAAAAGTACATTAATATAACTGTGTTGGTTGTGGAAAAACTGGGAAATAGGTAAATAGGGAAAATAGGTAATAAAGGGATTATCTATTTTTAAACACTAAACATTTTGGAGTTAAACTGTCCCTTTAAGTTCAAACATGAAGGCGCTCATTGCTTTTTAAAGACAGTTAAAATTACAGGAAAAGGGGAAAATTAAATAAAGATATATTGTGATTTTTTTACCACCCATTAAACATTTTATATTGAAATCTCATACTGTTTACTATCAGTTTTACAATATTTATTTCTTTAGTAAATCTATATTTCATAATGACCAAACACAGAGATGTAGACAATCATCTTCATAGCATCAGGTTAAATATGTTCACGAGAATATATATATACCATGCACAAAATGAACTCCGAGCTCTTTGTAACTTTAGGCATATTTCACCAGAGCTTTGGCTCATGACTGTTGAATAAAATGTAAATGCCCAACCTTTCTTTTTGAGTTTAGATCCTGTTACATTTGATTCAACAGCAAGGTATCTATCCTCTTCATTATTTAGCCCTTAGCAATTTTTCTATTTTATAACATCATGCAGAGAAGTAAAAATCTCAATCAGTCAAACATAAACACACAAGCTATCTATGCAAAATATATTAACTCTGTCTTAAAATGTCTTAACTAAAAAATTAAAGGTTATTGTACTCAATAGATTTGTTTTATACAAAAAATTGCATTTTAAAATATTCAGATAGAGTATGTAACTTTAAACAACTTTCTAATTTTTTTCTATTATCAAATTGTCCTCATTCTCCTGGTATCTTTTGTTAAAAAACAGCGAGGGTAAGCTCAGGAGCGGGACATGTCTGAAGCACTATTATCGCAGCAGTTTTGCAAGAGCACTAGAGGGCAGCACTATTTCCTGCCATGTAGTGCTCCAGGCACGTACCTAGGTATCTATTGAACAGAGAATATAATGGGAACGAACCAAATTTGACAATAAATGTAAATTGGAAACTTTAATAAAATTGTATGATCTTTCTGAATCAAATAATTTTTTTTGGGGGGTTTCATATTCCTTTAAGGGCATTTTTGCTCACTATTATTTTTCACCTTTTTGGGCCTACCTAGATTATAAATTTAGCACAGTAACTCATGGAGCTTGCTCTTTAAAGGTTTGCTGCATTGATTCTCTGTTAAAGTAAGATTGTCTAAGTATAATAGTTAGCTAACCAAATTTGGCAAACAAGGCTTTGGAGTAACCAAGGGGAAATATAATTATTTTATACTTTTAAGTTTTACATTTTAGTAAGTATGTGTGAGAATCTCATTCAGTGTACAGCTTGCCATATGTTTGCATCACTGGAGCAGCCGCTTCAGAGATTTATATGTTTGTGGCAAGTGTGAGCATATTGTCTCTTTAGAAACTCATATTGGAGTTCTGGAGGAACAAATTGCAACACTGCATGAAATTCAGACACTTGAAAGGAAATGGATAGGACAGAGCTGGTTGTTAATGGTTCTATCAGTGGGAATGGGGGAGGATTCAGATGAGGAGACTCCAGGATCTAGCTGGGTCACAGTCAGAGGGTGAGGTAAAGGTAAGCAGAAGAGACAGGCCAGTTCTGAGCTGGTACACCCCAACAGATTTGCCAGATTAAGTGAAGATTTTGGGGATATCAGTTCAGGGGTGGGCAGTGTCAGAGAGGGCTGTGTTGCCTAGTATAGTGAACAGTCATTTAGCTGTGGAAAAGGAGCATACTATGGTGGGCAGTCCTTCAGTCATGGAAGAGGGGCAAACAAGTCAGGGCCTGAGGCAGATGTTGGTGGTAGGAGACTCTAATATTAGGAAGGTTGATAGGGTAATTTGTCATCCAGACCCTTTAAATAGAACAGTTTGCTGTCTTCCAGGGACTTGTGTTAGGCATATTGCGTATTAATAGATTGTTAGAGGGATGTGGGTCTGATCCTGCAGTCATGGTACATATTGGTACTAATGAAGGAATCAGCGGGAGATGGAGAGTCCTAAAAATTGACTTCAGAGAGTTAGGTAGCAAGCTTAAAGCAAGGACCTCCAAAGAAATATTTTCGGAGAAATTACCAGTGCTGTGTGCTAATTCAATAAGGCAGAAGGAGCTAAGGTCTGTTAATTCATGTTTAAAGACATGGTGTAAAAATTAGGGGTTTGACTTTTTAGAGCACTGGGCTGACGTTTCACTTGGATTCAGTTTGTACAGTAAGGGTGGATTACACCTGAATGACATGGGTGCAGGCGTGTTGGGGAAAAGGATAATAGCAAGTTTAGAGAATCTTTTAAACTAGGCAAAGGGGGGGGGGGGAGGGTCAGTTAGAACACAATAGAACAGAGAGGTCAGTCTGTGAATCTGTCACTCCTTTAATATCTCAAGGAAGGATGACTTAAGAAATGTCACATTAGAAAGTAAGGAGGAAAGCACACCAAGTATCAGCAGAAAAATTAAATGTATGGCAACAAATGCAAGAAGCATGACAGGTAAAATGGGGGAGCTGGAGCTCTTAGTTGCAGAAGAGGACTATAATGTTATCAGTATAACTGAAACTTGGTGGGATGATTCACATGACTGGGCAGTTAACTTAGAGGGGTATACTTTATTTAGGAGGGACAGGAATAATAAAAGGGGTGGAGGAATCTGCATGTTTATTAAACCTAACCTTAAACCTACAATAAGGGAAGATATTTCTGTTACAGGCGACAATGTAGAGACCCTGTGGGTGGAAATATAGAGGGGGGAATCCCCAAAAAATATTACTAGGAACATGCTACAAGCCCCCCAACATTAGTGACCTGGATGAAACTCAACTACTAATGCAAATAGGTAAGGCTGCTAATAACAGTGCTGTAATTATGGGAGATTTTAACTACCCTGATATAAACTGGGCCAATGAAACTAGTAATTCAGATAAGGGGGATAGATTTTTAAATGTTCTCAGGGATAACTTCTTGTCACAATTAATAGAGGAGCCAACTAGGAGTAACGCTATATTGGATTTAGTGCTATCAAACAATACAGATATAATATCAAACATAGAAGTCAAAGAACATTTGGGTAACAGTGATCATAACATGGTCACATTTGAAATCTCTTTTCATAAGCAGTGTCTTAAAGGTTTAACCAAGACTTTTAATTTTAAGAAAGCAAAATTCAGTGATTTAAGAAAATCATTAAATAACATGAATTGGGACAAATTATTCTCTAATAAAAATACAGAGGATAAATGGATAACATTTAAAACTTTGTTAAATAAATATACATATCAACAAATATCATATGGTTATAAAAATAAAAACAATCCATATTTATAAGGAATGTAACAAAGCATGCAAAAAAGCAATCAAATTAGCCAAAATTGAAAATGAAAAATTAATTGCAAAGGATTCTAAATCTAACCCTAAAAAATTATTTAAGTATATAAATAGCAAAAAATCTAAGAAAGACAATATAGGTACATTTAAAATGCGTGGAGGGTAGCGTGATTAACAGTGACAGGGAGAAGGCTGTGGTACTAAATCAGTTTTTTTTCTTCAGTATACACAAGAGAGGAACCAATGGAGGATACTTTGAAACAAAATAGAACATGCCAGCCCTTACCATTAACTGGGTTATGTATAGAGGAGATCAGGAACAAATTGGATAATATTAAGGTAAATAAAACTCCAGGCCCAGATGGAATACACCCAATGGTGTTAAGGGAATTTAGCAGACAAACCTCTACTCTTAATTTTTCAAGACTCATTATCCTCAGGCATGGTACTCAAGGATTGGTGTAAAACTGATGTGGTGCCACTCTTCAAAAAGGGAAGTAGGGATGATCCAGAAAGCTATAGACCAGTTAGTCTAACATCAATAGTGGGGAAGATATTTGAAGGGATTATAAGGGATTATATTGATGAGCGTATTCGTGTAAACAAGTTTGTGAGTTCTAATCAGCATGGTTTTATGAGAAATAGATCATGTCAAACTAATCTAATTAGATTCTATGAGGAAGGAAGTAAAAATATAGATAAAGGGGAATCAGTTGATGTGATATACTTAGATTTTGCAAAGGCGTTTGATACAGTGCCACATGAGAGATTAATGCACAAAATTAAATTGAGGGTCAAGCTGGAAAACACATCTGAATAAGTTCCGACTCCCCGGGATGAAAAGTCTGTCTGCTCAGCAAATCTGCTTCCCAATTGTCCACACCTGGGATGTGGATTGCAGAAAGACAGCAGTTGTGGGTCTCTGCCCACTGAATAATTCGGGCCACCTTAGTCATGGCCAAGGAAATCAGAGTTCCCCCTTGGTGGTGATGTAGGCCACCGAGGTTATGTTGACTGACTACAATCTGATAAACTGGGCTAAGGCTAAATGATCAACCAGAGCGCTCCAAATAAGAGCTAAAGTGTAATTGTAATGGATAGCATAAAATATAACTACATATAGTATAACAAAAAGCAAACACAGAAAATTAACCACAATTGCCTAGCAATGCTACAATCTAAATATCCTATTTCAGCTCTAAAAATAAAAATAAAGGACCACAATCTAAATATGAGTAAGATAATCAATGCTAACAGCAAACAATTTGTGCATTTAATAAAAAAGTAGATTAGATGCAATAGTGGGTTAGGTAAAATGTAACATTAATATATATTACGGTAAAAAAAAATACATTTATTAATACATTTAAGGTCGACCTTATAAGTGAATAAACAACAAATTACATAAAATATTCATAACAATGTAAAACAAATCAAAATAAAATAATATTGCTTAGATTAATAATGTCCCATATAGCCAAGGAGGCCAAAAAGTCTTTCACAAAGTCTTTTTAATCCTGAGTGTCTGTAAACTTTATCTCCGTGATCGCAAATCTCCTGGAAACAAAAGATATTCTCCTTCAGGCAGTGTGAAGAGCCGTGTGTAAATTAATTAATCTCTACTCACAGTTTCAAAAAGCTGAGGTCTGCGATGAAAGCGTGCCCTTAGAAAATACTTTATTCCGATTCTGGAATGTCTCCAAAGGGATCAAAGCACTCAAAATTCTAAACGTACAAAGTTCTTAGTGCAAGTAACACTTAAATTGCCAAGTATAAGAAAATATTAAACCATCCGCAATCCTGGAGCCTAATCACCAAAGATATGGCTGCTCACTGAATAACCCTCTAGACCGATAAGCCAATAAGATTAGCTCAAACAGTCAGAGGTGCCGTGGCCAAAATACAGAGGCACCGTTCACAGCGGTATTTCAATCGGCTCTATGCGGGATATAACATTGGGCTCCGTTTAAGGAGTAGTTTACCATAGAGCAACGCGTTTCAAATTAATCTTTGTCAAGCTCTTTACCGAAGGGGACTCCTTCCGGCTAAATAAATACCTATATCTAAGCCTTGATTGGATAATATGGGAACCAATCAGGCAACAGAACCGACTACGTGTCAAACAATATTTGATACATGCCGCTACTTAAAAACCAAATAATAGTATCAATGTGCTGCTATAATCAATATAACAATTGTAAAGAAACATAATAATAACGCCAGCAGATAATGTTTATATAAAACTCAATGTAGGTAGTAGTTATGCTTGGCGATAAAAATAGACAAAATGGTTTGTTATAGAAACAAATAAACAAGAACATATGACTACAAAAATTCTAAGTAAACAGATATAGTGCATACCTAACTCAACCACTATAGATAGTTCATAGAGGTTATTTCAGATCAAACTGCCGGAGGATGTTTTAAAATTATTATTTTTTTTTATCGGAAGTTAGGTGATAATAAAAATAATAAAAATTGATTATTAAACAAGGGTTACTTGATATTGGGGAAGGTACCATTACATAGTGAGACCTCTCTATATTTAAATTTAAAAGCCAAATGTGTAAAGATCATGAATTCATTTAAAAATTCACTTAAAACTTTAAAATTTCTTAATGACTTTAAAATTTCTTAATGACTTCAACTAAAAATATTTTAGAACTCTTCAAAAAATCTTCATTAAAATATAATTATTTAAAATATATATTTGAAATAATTCATGAGTTCCTTATAAATTCCCAATGTAACTTAAATACAGCTAGCATATTTTATATTTATAAATAATCCTATAAAAAATCTCTAAAATTATAAACTAATTATAAAATAGACTGATAGATTGATCCCAATAAAAAGTATTACAAAAAATATTTCACATTAATTCATAAAATATCATATAAAAAATGTTTTGAATAAAAAATTCATAAAAATCAACCTAGATCAAATTCTAGGTTTAAACCATTGGGATTTAGTGTTTTCAACTCAAAAATCCATTTGGCTTCCAATTTGAGAAGATCACTATGTACATTGCTCCCTCTCCAATTAGATTTTACTTTATCAATCACTGTGTAACTAAGATGATTAGTATTTCCATTATTACATATTTTAAAATGCCTAGGGACAGGGAGATCTTTATTTCTTTCCAAGTTCATATTTTCAATGGAGTTTATGTGTTCCCTGATTCTATCACGTATAGGCCTTGGCGATTCACCAATGTACTGCATTCCACATAAACACTCCAATAAATAAACCACATTAGAATCCGTACATCTATAAAGGTTCTTAATATTAAAGACCTTATTTGTAACTGTGGATTTAAATTCTTTTCTTTGAGTGTTTGCAGGCCTTACAGCTCAAACATGGGTAAAAACCCACAATTTTCTCACCACTCAAATCTCTATCACTAGAAGGGCTAGTTTTTTTCTTTAAATCAGTCGGTGCCAAGTAATTTTTTAAATTCTTACATTTCTTATATACTACCCTTGGGTGACTTGGCAAACACGGGCCTATCACTTCATCAGATTTTAAACACAGACCAATGTTTTTAAAAAAAATAATTTCTAGTTTTTTATAATCTTCATTATATTGTGTAATGAATGGGACATTTAGTTCACCTTTCTCCAATAAGTGAGTGGCATTCCTTTTACTTTGTTTTTTACTTAATAAGAGTTTCTTATTCATATTTGAGACTTCGACTTTTGCATTATTTATTAACTCTGTATTATACCCCTTATCAATAAATTTACTCACTAAAATTTCAGATTGTTGAGTGTAGTCAAGATCATCTGTGCAGTTTTTCCTAATACGCATGAACTGGCTTTTTGGAATATTATTCTTCCATTTATCCAAATGGCAGCTTTCCGCATGTATATAGCCATTGGCGTCTACAGGCTTAAAATAGGTCTTAGTTACGATCTTATTATTAATGATATTTATCTGTAGATCTAGAAAGTTTATACTTGATTCATGTATTTCAAACGTGAATCTCAGATTTTTATCGTTATTGTTCATCCTAGAGAAGAACCATTCTAAGTCCGTTTTATTACCTCTCCATATTATAAGTATATCATCTATGTAACGTTTGAAGGAGACCAGATTTGCCCCCAGATCAGTGGAGTCCAGGAAGATTCTCTCCCATAGACCCATAAATAAATTTGCATAACTGGGGGCAAATCTGGTCCCCATCGCCGTCCCACAGAGTTGCAAATAAAATTTTCCATCAAAATTAAAATAATTGTGTGATAAAATAAATCTAATGCTTTCTATTAAAAAACTTTTTTGATCATTTGGCAAAGTATCATCATTATTCAGATAAAACGTTATTGCTTCAATCCCTAAATCATGTTTAATACAGGTATAAAGTGCCGAAACATCACATGTGGCTAAAAGACAATTTTCATCCCATTCTATATCCTCCAACAGTCTCAGGACATCCGTAGAATCTTTCAGATATGAGGGAAGACCTCTTACGTATTTTTGCAAATAAATGTCTATATATTGTGAAAGATTCGCTGTGATAGAATCGATGCCTGAGACTATTGGTCTCCCAGGAGGGTTATTAATATCCTTATGGATTTTAGGGAGACAATATAAGAGTGGCATTTTTTGACATTTAGGTATAAGGTAACTAGTCTCTTTGTCATTCAAAATACCCATATCACTTGCCCTCCTCACTAAGGAATTAAGTTCTGTTAAAAAATCACAGGTAGGGTTCTTTTTCAGAATTTTATAGGTTTCTCTGTCATTAAGTAAAATATTGCACATATCCAGATAATGCTCCTTATCCATGAGGACTATTCCCCCCCCCTTTATCCGCTGGCTTCACTATTACTGTATTATTCAGTTCCAAATCCCTTATTTCGGATAATTGTGTTTTAGTTAAATTCACCCTTTTTTGGCCTGTTTTTTTTATTTTTAAATCCATATCCTGAATATCTTTAGTAACTAGTCTCTCAAACGTCTCAATAGCCCCTCCTTTAATATGTTTAGGGTAAAAACGTGATTTTTCTTTTAAATTTGAATGTTTGAATATATCCTCATTTTGTTCTGTAGGATTCTTCCTCTCATAGGGAGTTCTAAGGAACCATTTTTCACCGTTAGATTCCTAATGAACTTGTGTGCGTCTATAAACGCACCAAATTTGTTAACCCTATAGGATGGTGCGAAGGATAGTCCTTTATTTAGAACCTCTGTTTGTTTATCAGTCAATTGAATTTTACTCAAATTATATATGTTATTTTTATCTTCATTTAAAACCTCTTTGTTTTTGGATTTCTGTAATCCTCTCCCTCTTCTCCCTCGTTTTCTGAAGCCCTTCTTTTTCTTTGGTTTTGGTGTGTGTGTTGTAAATTTACCTCCTCCCAATTTGGATCTCTTTCTAAAAAATGAGTCTGTCTCATTCCTTGATCAGGGAAGGTTAGAGGTTGAAATCTGTTTTTCAAAGTAACATTTTTTTGGGGAATTGAAATCACTATTCCTATTTACATGACGATTACGTGTATGCCACTTATTTGTAGTATTTCTCCAATTATTACTAAAAATTCTATCTCTATTCGTACTCTCTCTGTATTGGTCCCTTTGATCAAATATTTGAGTCTTTGGATATGTGTTTTGTGTTTGCCATTGGTTTATTTTTGTAGATGGATATTGAGTATGTCCCGATTCATAATCTCTATTTTGTCTCCAAAACTTATTCCCATTTTTATTAGTATTAGTCATATATCTATTATGTTCTCTATCCTTATAGTAATAGCCATCATATCCATTATGAGCTCTAATAGGCTCACGCTGTATATATGGGTCATACTCAGCATGTCTCAATCTGGATTGAGGCCATGCACCTTGATCCTTTCTAATTGGTTTAAATCCATTCTCATTTGTAAACCTTTGGTTAGTTTGTCTATAGGGGATTGACTTTAATTTGGTTTGGAAATTAGATGGTTTATGTTGTTGTTGAAAATTTTCCTCTCTATTAGGTTTCTTATCTTTTAATTGGAATGGAGGTTCCACTGATGGAGTATTAGTTGTATTATTAGAAGTAACTTTATTGTTATTGTGTCTCCAAGTATGTGTGATGTAACATTCGTTGTTTGGGTCATTCTCATATGTACTATAATCGTCCCGATCTCTTTTTAATTTCTTAGCTTTGGTGTTCATTAGCTCATCTCTGTTCGTACTTAGGCGTGCTTTTATCTCCAATTCATGATCTTTTATATTCTTCCTTTAAAGGCACCTAGTTTAGTATCTAGGGAGTTAATTTTTATATTAATATCCTCCAGAAGTTTCATTCTGAATTCCCTTATGAGTTTCATTAATTTGATTGATGCCTCCTCCAAAATAAACCTCCATTTACTTTTAAAATCAGAATCCTCCACATCAAAAGCACATTCCTTCTTTATTCTTAAACCCCTCGGCACTCGCTCTTCCTTAATGTACACATCAAAAAAAGCACAATCTAACTTGTACCTCATCTCCAACCTTAAAAAATGTTCTAATTCCAACATCATTTGGTCTAAAGTATCACTATTCAAACCTCCATTTTTACTCTTTCTTGGATATTTAACACAATATCTTTATAAAAATCATTCCTCAACTCAGAAAGAACACTATCTCTATCCATAATGGCTGCTGGAGCTCAACAGAGAGACAAACAGAAATTTAAAAAACAAAGTCTGAGACCGCGCCAAAATAAAACTGCTACAACAAACTCCAGATGAAATAGAAGTCTCTCTATACTTCTAGAAAATATGGACATACAATTAAAGTTATCAACCGGAGCGCTCCAAATAAGAGCTAAAGTGTAATTGTAATGGATAGCATAAAATATAACTACATATAGTGTAACAAAAAGCAAACGCAGAAAATTAACCACAATTGCCTAGCAATGCTACAATCTAAATATCCTATTTCAGCTAAAAAAATAAATAAAAATAAAGGACCACAATCTAAATATGAGTAAGATAATCAATGCTAACAGCAAACAATTTGTGCATTTAATAAAAAAGTAGATTAGATGCAATAGTGGGTTAGGTAAAATGTAACATTAATATATATTACGGTAAAAAAAAAATACATTTATTAATACATTTAAGGTCGACCTTATAAGTGAATAAACAACAAATTACATAAAATATTCATAACAATGTAAAACAAATCAAAATAAAATAATATTGCTTAGATTAATAATGTCCCATATAGCCAAGGAGGCTAAAAAGTCTTTCACAAAGTCTTTTTAATCCTGAGTGTCTGTAAACTTTATCTCCGTGATCGCAAATCTCCTGGAAACAAAAGATATTCTCCTTCAGGCAGTGTGAAGAGCCGTGTGTAAATTAATTAATCTCTACTCACAGTTTCAAAAAGCTGAGGTCTGCGATGAAAGCGTGCCCTTAGAAAATACTTTTTATCCGATTCTGGAATGTCTCCAAAGGGATCAAAGCACTCAAAATTCTAAACGTACAAAGTTCTTAGGGCAAGTAACACTTAAATTGCCAAGTATAAGAAAATATTAAACCATCCGCAATCCTGGAGCCTAATCACCAAAGATACGGCTGCTCACTGAATAACCCTCTAGACCGATAAGCCAATAAGATTAGCTCAAACAGTCAGAGGTGCCGTGGCCAAAATCCAGAGGCGCCGTTCACAGCGGTATTTCAATCGGCTCTATGCGGGATATAACATTGGGCTCCGTTTAAGGAGTAGTTTGCCATAGAGCAACGCGTTTCAAATTAATCTTTGTCAAGCTCTTTACCGAAGGGACTCCTTCCGGCTAAATAAATACCTATATCTAAGCCTTGATTGGATAATATGGGAACCAATCAGGCAACAGAACCGACTTCGTGTCAAACAATATTTGATACATGCCGCTACTTAAAAACCAAATAATAGTATCAATGTGCTGCTATAATCAATATAACAATTGTAAAGAAACATAATAATAACGCCAGCAGATAATGTTTATATAAAACTTAATGTAGGTAGTAGTTATGCTACCTCTCCATATTATAAGTATATCATCTATGTAACGTTTGAAGGAGACCAGATTTGCCCCCAGATCAGTGGAGTCCAGGAAGATTCTCTCCCATAAACCCATAAATAAATTTGCATAACTGGGGGTAAATCTGGTCCCCATCGCCGTCCCACAGAGTTGCAAATAAAATTTTCCATCAAAATTAAAATAATTGTGTGATAAAATAAATCTAATGCTTTCTATTAAAAAACTTTTTTGATCATTTGGCAAAGTATCATCATTATTCAGATAAAACGTTATTGCTTCAATCCCTAAATCATGTTTAATACAGGTATAAAGTGCCGAAACATCACATGTGGCTAAAAGACAATTTTCATCCCATTCTATATCCTCCAACAGTCTCAGGACATCCGTAGAATCTTTCAGATATGAGGGAAGACCTCTTACGTATTTTTGCAAATAAATGTCTATATATTCTGAAAGATTCGCTGTGATAGAATCGATGCCCGAGACTTTTGGTCTCCCAGGAGGGTTATTAATATCCTTATGGATTTTAGGGAGACAATATAAGAGTGGAATTTTTGGACATTTAGGTATAAGGTAACTACTCTTTGTCATTCAAAATACCCATATCACTTGCCCTCCTCACTTCCGATAACAAATTTTTTAAAACATCCTCCGGCAGTTTGATCTGAAATAACCTCTATGAACTATCTATAGTGGTTGAGTTAGGTATGCACTATATCTGTTTACTTAGAATTTTTGTAGTCATATGTTTTTGTTTGTTTCTATAACAAACCATTTTGTCTATTTTTATCGCCAAGCATAACTACTACCTACATTGAGTTTTATATAAACATTATCTGCTGGCGTTATTATTATGTTTCTTTACATTTGTTATATTGATTATAGCAGCACATTGATACTATTATTTGGTTTTTAAATAGCGGCATGTATCAAATATTGTTTGACACGTAGTCGGTTCTGTTGCCTGATTGGTTCCCATATTATCCAATCAAGGCTTAGATATATAGGTATTTATTTAGCCAGAAGGAGTCCCTTCGGTAAAGAGCTTGACAAAGATTAATTTGAAACGCGTTGCTCTATGGTAAACTACTCCTTAAACGGAGCCCAATGTTATATCCCGCATAGAGCCAATTGAAATACCGCTGTGAACGGCGCCTCTGGATTTTGGCCACGGCACCTCTGACTGTTTGAGCTAATCTTATTGGCTTATCGGTCTAGAGGGTTATTCAGTGAGCAGCCGTATCTTTGGTGATTAGGCTCCAAGATTGCGGATGGTTTAATATTTTCTTATGCTTGGCAATTTAAGTGTTACTTGCCCTAAGAACTTTGTACGTTTAGAATTTTGAGTGCTTTGATCCCTTTGGAGACATTCCAGAATCGGAATAAAGTATTTTCTAAGGGCACGCTTTCATCGCAGACCTCAGCTTTTTGAAACTGTGAGTAGAGATTAATTAATTTACA
This sequence comes from Bombina bombina, assembly GCF_027579735.1. Taxonomy (NCBI): domain Eukaryota; kingdom Metazoa; phylum Chordata; class Amphibia; order Anura; family Bombinatoridae; genus Bombina; species Bombina bombina. The sequence goes on along the minus strand of NC_069502.1, from coordinate 274,980,426 downwards.
CACAGCTCTTCACACTGCCTGAAGGAGAATATATTTTGTTTCCAGGAGATTTGCGATCACGGAGATAAAGTTTACAGACACTCAGGATTAAAAAGACTTTGTGAAAGACTTTTTGGCCTCCTTGGCTATATGGGACATTATTAATCTAAGCAATATTATTTTATTTTGATTTGTTTTACATTGTTATGAATATTTTATGTAATTTGTTGTTTATTCACTTATAAGGTCGACCTTAAATGTATTAATAAATGTATTTTTTTTTACCGTAATATATATTAATGTTACATTTTACCTAACCCACTATTGCATCTAATCTACTTTTTTATTAAATGCACAAATTGTTTGCTGTTAGCATTGATTATCTTACTCATATTTAGATTGTGGTCCTTTATTTTTATTTTTAGAGCTGAAATAGGATATTTTGATTGTAGCATTGCTAGGCAATTGTGGTTAATTTTCTGCGTTTGCTTTTTGTTACACTATATGTAGTTATATTTTATGCTATCCATTACAATTACACTTTAGCTCTTATTTGGAGCGCTCCGGTTGATAACTTTTATTGTATGTCCATATTTTCTAGAAGTATAGAGAGACTTCTATTTCATCTGGAGTTTGTTGTAGCAGTTTTATTTTGGCGCGGTCTCAGACTTTGTTTTTTAAATTTCTGTTTGTCTCTCTGTTGAGCTCCAGCAGCCATTATGGATAGAAATAGTGTTCTTTCTGAGTTGAGGAATGATTTTTATAAAGATATTGTGTTGAATATCCAAGAAAGAGTAAAAAATGGAGGTTTGAATAGTGATACTTTAGACCAAATGATGTTGGAATTAGAACATTTTTTAAGGTTGGAGATGAGGTACAAGTTAGATTGTGCTTTTTTTGATGTGTACATTAAGGAAGAGCGAGTGCCGAGGGGTTTAAGAATAAAGAAGGAATGTGCTTTTGATGTGGAGGATTCTGATTTTTAAAGTAAATGGAGGTTTATTTTGGAGGAGGCATCAATCAAATTAATGAAACTCATAAGGGAATTCAGAATGAAACTTCTGGAGGATATTAATATAAAAATTAACTCCCTAGATACTAAACTAGGTCCCTTTAAAGGAAGTAAAGAATATAAAGATCATGAATTGGAGATAAAAGCACGCCTCAGTACGAACAGAGATGAGCTAATGAACACCAAAGCTAAGAAATTAAAAAGAGATTGGGATGATTATAGTACATATGAGAATGGCCCAAACAACGAATGTTACATCGCACATACTTGGAGACACAATACCAATAAAGTTACTTCTAATAATACAACTAATACTCCATCAGTGGAACCTCCATTCCCATTAAAAGATAAGAAACCTAATAGAGAGGAAAATTTTCAACAACAACATAAACCATCTAATTTCCAAACCAAATTAAAGTCAATCCCCTATAGACAAACTAACCAAAGGTTTACAAATGAGAATGGATTTAAACCAATTAGAAAGGATCAAGGTGCATGGCCTCAATCGAGATTGAGACATGCTGAGTATGACCCATATATACAGCGTGAGCCTATTAGAGCTCATAATGGATATGATGGCTATTACTATAAGGATAGAGAACATAATAGATATATGACTAATACTAATAAAAATAAAAATGGGAATAAGTTTTGGAGACAAAATAGAGATTATGAATCGGGACATACTCAATATCCATCTACAAAAATAAACCAATGGCAAACACAAAACACATATCCAAAGACTCAAATATTTGATCAAAGGGACCAATACAGAGAGAGTACGAATAGAGAGAGAATTTTTAGTAATAATTGGAGAAATACTCCAAATCAGTGGCATACACGTAATCGTCATGTAAATAGGAATAGTGATTTCAATTCCCCAAAAAATGTTACTTTGAAAAACAGATTTCAACCTCTAACCTTCCCTGATCAAGAGGAATTGAATCAGAATTCTCTACATAATGAACAATCAACACAAGGTCCAAGTGGTTCAGGAATGAGACAGACTCATTTTTTAGAAAGAGATCCAAATTGGGAGGAGGTAAATTTACAACACACACACCAAAACCAAAGAAAAAGAAGGGCTTCAGAAAACGAGGGAGAAGAGGGAGAGGATTACAGAAATCCAAAAACAAAGAGGTTTTAAATGAAAAATAACATATATAATTTGAGTAAAATTCAATTGACTGATAAACAAACAGAGGTTCTAAATAAAGGACTATCCTTCGCACCATCCTATAGGGTTAACAAATTTGGTGCGTTTATAGACGCACACAAGTTCATTAGGAATCTAACGGTGAAAAATGGTTCCTTAGAACTCCCTTTGAGAGGAAGAATCCTACAGAACAAAATGAGGATATATTCAAACATTCAAATTTAACAGAAAAATCACATTTTTACCCTAAACATATTAAAGGAGGGGCTATTGAGACGTTTGAGAGAGTAGTTACTAAAGATATTCAGGATATGGATTTAAAAATAAAAAAAACAGGCCAAAAAAGGGTGAATTTAACTAAAACACAATTATCTGAAATAAGGGATTTGGAACTGAATAATACAGTAATAGTGAAGCCAGCGGATAAAGGGGGGGGGGGGGAATGGTCCTCATGGATAAGGAGCATTATCTGGATATGTGCAATATTTTACTTAATGACAGAGAAACCTATAAAATTCTGAAAAAGAACCCTACCTGTGATTTTTTAACAGAACTTAATTCCTTAGTGAGGAGGGCAAGTGATATAGGTATTTTGAATGACAAAGAGAGTAGTTACCTTATACCTAAATGTCCAAAAATTCCACTCTTATATTGTCTCCCTAAAATCCATAAGGATATTAATAACCCTCCTGGGAGACCAATAGTCTCGGGCATCGATTCTATCACAGCGAATCTTTCAGAATATATAGACATTTATTTGCAAAAATACGTAAGAGGTCTTCCCTCATATCTGAAAGATTCTACGGATGTCCTGAGACTGTTGGAGGATATAGAATGGGATGAAAATTGTCTTTTAGCCACATGTGATGTTTCGGCACTTTATACCTGTATTAAACATGATTTAGGGATTGAAGCAATAACGTTTTATCTGAATAATGATGATACTTTGCCAAATGATCAAAAAAGTTTTTTAATAGAAAGCATTAGATTTATTTTATCACACAATTATTTTAATTTTGATGGAAAATTTTATTTGCAACTCTGTGGGACGGCGATGGGGACCAGATTTGCCCCCAGTTATGCAAATTTATTTATGGGTCTATGGGAGAGAATCTTCCTGGACTCCACTGATCTGGGGGCTTATCTGGTCTCCTTCAAACGTTACATAGATGATATACTTATAATATGGAGAGGTAATAAAACGGACTTAGAATGGTTCTTCTCTAGGATGAACAATAACAATAAAAATCTGAGATTCACGTTTGAAATACATGAATCAAGTATAAACTTTCTAGATCTACAGATAAATATCATTAATAATAAGATTGTAACTAAGACCTATTTTAAGCCTGTAGATGCCAATGGCTATATACATGCGGAAAGCTGCCATTTGGATAAATGGAAGAATAATATTCCAAAAAGCCAGTTCATGCGTATTAGGAAAAACTGCACAGATGATCTTGACTACACTCAACAATCTGAAATTTTAGTGAGTAAATTTATTGATAAGGGGTATAATACAGAGTTAATAAATAATGCAAAAGTCGAAGTCTCAAATATGAATAAGGAACTCTTATTAAGTAAAAAACAAAGTAAAAGGAATGCCACTCACTTATTGGAGAAAGGTGAACTAAATGTCCCATTCATTACACAATATAATGAAGATTATAAAAACTAGAAAATTTTTTAAAAAAACATTGGTCTGTTTTAAAATCTGATGAAGTGATAGGCCCGTGTTTGCCAAGTCACTCAAGGGTAGTATATAAGAAATGTAAGAATTTAAAAAATTACTTGGCACCGACTGATTTAAAGAAAAAAACTAGCCCTTCTAGTGATAGAGATTTGAGTGGTGAGAAAATTGTGGGTTTTTACCCATGTTTGAGCTGTAAGGCCTGCAAACACTCAAAGAAAAGAATTTAAATCCACAGTTACAAATAAGGTCTTTAAAATTAAGAACCTTTATAGATGTACGGATTCTAATGTGGTTTATTTATTGGAGTGTTTATTTTTAATGCAGTACATTGGTGAATCGACAAGGCCTATACGTGATAGAATCAGGGAACACATAAACTCCATTGAAAATATGAACTTGGAAAGAAATAAAGATCTCCCTGTCCCTAGGCATTTTAAAATATGTAATAATGGAAATACTAATCATCTTAGTTACACAGTGATTGATAAAGTAAAATCTAATTGGAGAGGGAGCAATGTACATAGTGATCTTCTCAAATTGGAAGCCAAATGGATTTTTGAGTTGAAAACACTAAATCCCAATGGTTTAAACCTAGAATTTGATCTAGGTTGTTTTTTATGAATTTTTTATTTAAATTTTTTTTTATATGATATTTTATGAGTTAATGTGAAATATTTTTTGTAATACTTTTTTATTGGGATCAATCTATCAATCTATTTTATAATTAGTTTATAATTTTAGAGATTTTTTATAGGATTATTTATAAATATAAAATATGCTAGCTGTATTTAAGTTACATTGGGAATTTATAAGGAACTCTTATGAATTATTTCAAATATATATTTTAAATAATTATATTTTAATGAAGATTTTTTGAAGAGTTCTAAAATATTTTTAGTTGAAGTCATTAAGAAATTTTAAAGTCATTAAGAAATTTTAAAGTTTTGAGTGAATTTTTAAATGAATTCATGATCTTTACACATTTTGCTTTTAAATTTAAATATAGAGAGGTCTCACTATGTAATGGTACCTTCCCCAATATCAAGTAACCCTTGTTTAATAATCAATTTTTATTACCACCTAACTTCCGATAACAAATTTTTTAAAACATCCTCCGGCAGTTTGATCTGAAATAACCTCTATGAATTATCTATAGTGGTTGAGTTAGGTATGCACTATATCTGTTTACTTAGAATTTTTGTAGTCATATGTTCTTGTTTATTTGTTTCTATAACATCGGGAACCTGTGGATGACAGATGGAAGAGGCGCCTCATGGGACAAGTATCGTTTTGAGCAACAGAGGGATACAACAAATAGCGGACCCCCCACAAAGAGTATTACTCACAAGAGCGGCGGTACAAACGTGTACCCAGACAAGCAGGACGGAACCAAAAGTCGCCCGTCAGACAGGCGTAAGCTCGGTACGCTAAGGCAGACGTCACTCGGCAGCCTGATGAAATGACTATTTGTTGAGAAACGCGTTGCTGGACGCATGTTTTTATCTGTTTATACTCAATAAATATATCCTTGAGTATATCACACCTGCCTGATTTTTATTATTATTGCCGCTGGTGCAATTTGGTTGGGTTCCTGTTTTCCCTTTGGAGGTCTGCTGTGCCAAATTTCCTTCCACTTCATTGGTTCCCCTGCTGGGTCGACTCTGACGCTGCCTGCCGAGTGACGTCTGCCTTAGCGTACCGAGCTTACGCCTGTCTGACGGGCGACTGTTGGTTCCATCCTGCTTGTCTGGGTACACGTTTGTACCGCCGCTCTTGTGAGTAATACTCTTTGTGGGGGGTCCGCTATTTGTTGTATCCCTCTGTTGCTCAAAATGATACTTGTCCCATGAGGCGCCTCTTCCATCTGTCATCCACAGGTTCCCGATGTTCACCTACTATTTCTAAGAGAGCTGCCTGGATTGCTGTTTGCCGAATCCGCCATCTGCCACATGCTGTGATCATTTGCGCACTTCTATAGAGACTTTGTTTGTTCTCTTTATTCTTGTTTCTATAACAAACCATTTTGTCTATTTTTATCGCCAAGCATAACTACTACCTACATTGAGTTTTATATAAACATTATCTGCTGGCGTTATTATTATGTTTCTTTACAATTGTTATATTGATTATAGCAGCACATTGATACTATTATTTGGTTTTTAAGTAGCGGCATGTATCAAATATTGTTTGACACGTAGTCGGTTCTGTTGCCTGATTGGTTCCCATATTATCCAATCAAGGCTTAGATATATAGGTATTTATTTAGCCAGGAGGAGTCCCTTCGGTAAAGAGCTTGACAAAGATTAATTTGAAACTCGTTGCTCTATGGTAAACTACTCCTTAAACGGAGCCCAATGTTATATCCCGCATAGAGCCGATTGAAATACCACTGTGAACGGCGCCTCTGGATTTTGGCCACGGCACCTCTGACTGTTTGAGCTAATCTTATTGGCTTATCGGTCTAGAGGGTTATTCAGTGAGCAGCCGTATCTTTGGTGATTAGGCTCCAGGATTGCGGATGGTTTAATATTTTCTTATACTTGGCAATTTAAGTGTTACTTGCCCTAAGAACTTTGTACGTTTAGAATTTTGAGTGCTTTGATCCCTTTGGAGACATTCCAGAATCGGAATAAAGTATTTTCTAAGGGCACGCTTTCATCGCAGACCTCAGCTTTTTGAAACTGTGAGTAGAAATTAATTAATTTACACACGGCTCTTCACACTGCCTGAAGGAGAATATATTTTGTTTCCAGGAGATTTGCGATCACGGAGATAAAGTTTACAGACACTCAGGATTAAAAAGACTTTGTGAAAGACTTTTTGGCCTCCTTGGCTATATGGGACATTATTAATCTAAGCAATATTATTTTATTTTGATTTGTTTTACATTGTTATGAATATTTTATGTAATTTGTTGTTTATTCACTTATAAGGTCGACCTTAAATGTATTAATAAATGTATTTTTTTTTACCGTAATATATATTAATGTTACATTTTACCTAACCCACTATTGCATCTAATCTACTTTTTTATTAAATGCACAAATTGTTTGCTGTTAGCATTGATTATCTTACTCATATTTAGATTGTGGTCCTTTATTTTTATTTTTAGAGCTGAAATAGGATATTTAGATTGTAGCATTGCTAGGCAATTGTGGTTAATTTTCTGCGTTTGCTTTTTGTTACACTATATGTAGTTATATTTTATGCTATCCATTACAATTACACTTTAGCTCTTATTTGGAGCGCTCCGGTTGATAACTTTAATTGTATGTCCATATTTTCTAGAAGTATAGAGAGACTTCTATTTCATCTGGAGTTTGTTGTAGCAGTTTTATTTTGGCGCGGTCTCAGACTTTGTTTTTTAAACTAAGGCTAAATGATGCCAGGCCAGAAGAGCATTGAAGATTGCTCTCAGCTCCAAGATGTTTATGGGCAGGGCAGACTCCTCCTGTGTCCATAAGCCCTGAGCCTTCAACGAGCACCATACTGCTCCCCATTCTAGAAGGCTGGCATCCATGGTCACAATAACCCAGGAGGGTCTGCGGAAGCAAGTACCTTGGGAGAGATGATCCTGAGAAAGCCACCACGGAAGAGACTCTATTGACACCTGATCTAGATCTACACGTGGAGACAGGTCCTTATAGTCCCTGTTCCATTGTCTGAGCATGCATAACTGCAGAAGTCTGAGATGAAACAGAGCAAACGGAATGATGTCCATGGAAGTCACCATCAGACCGATTACCTCCATACATTGAACCACTGACAGCCGTGGAGAGGACCTGAAGGGCAAGACAAGAGTCGAAAATCTTTCTTTTTCTGACCTCCATTGGAAAAATCTTCATTAACAGGGAGACTATTATGGTCCCCAAAAATACGACCCTTGTAGCTGGAACCAGATAACTTTTTTCCAGATTCACCTTTCATCCGTAGGATAAAAGCAAAGACAATAAGATCTCCGTATGAAATTCTGCTTGTTGAAAAGATGGCGCCTGAACCAGAATGTCGTCCAGATAAGGTGCCACTGCAAAGCCCTGAGATCAAAGCACAGCTAAAAGAGCCCCCAGAACCTTTGAAAAAAGTCTGGGAGCTGTGGCAAGGCTGAATGGAAGGGCCACAAACTGGAAATGATTGTCCAAAAAGGCAAATCTCAGAAACTTGTGATGGTCCCTGTGAATGGGAACATGAAGGTATGCATCCTTTTGGTCTATGGTTGTCATGAACTGACCCTCTTGTACCAAGGAAAGAATGAAGCATATAGTCTCCATCTTGAAGGATGGCACTCTGAGAAACTTCTTTAAACATAATAGATCTAGGATTGGTCGAAAAGGTCCCTCCTTTTTGGGAACTATGAACAGATTCAAGTAAAATCCCAGACCCCTTTCCTGAAAGGGAACTGGAACTATTACCCCCAGGGTGGGAAGGTCCTTGACGCAATGTAAGAATGCCTCACTTTTTATCTGGTCTACAGATAATCTGGAGAGGAGAAACCTGCCTCTGGCAGGAAAAGATTTGAAGTTTATTTTGTATCCCTGGGAGACAATGTCCACCGTCCAGGGATCCGGTACATCTCTTATCCAAGCATGGGAAAAAAGAGAGTCTGCCCCCTACAAGATCCACTCCAGGATCGGGGGCCAACCCTTCATGCTGACTTGGAGTCAGCTGAAGGCTTTTTAGGTTGCTTTCCCTTATTCCAGCACAGGTTGGGCTTCCAGGAATGCTTGACTTGATCTTGCTTGGAGGGAGGGGAGGAAGACTTGCCTTTAAAGTTACGAAAGGAACGAACATTACTCTGATGTCCCTTCTGCTTATTCTTTTTATCTTGAGTAAGAAAAGAACCCTTCCCTCCAGTAATATCTGAGATAATTTCCACCAAACCAGGTCCAAACAAGGCCTTACCCTTGTAAGGAATAGCCATGAGCTTAGATTTAGATGAAACATCCGCAGACCAGGACTTCAACCACAAGGCCCTGTGGGCTAGGGCCACAAAACCATAAATTTTGGCTCCCAGTTTAATAACCTGTAAGGAAGCATCTGTAATGAAGGAATTGGCTTACTTGAGAGCCTTAATCCTGGATCTCATCAAGAGGGGTATCCGTCTGAAGAGCTTCAGACAATGCATCAAACCAGTAAGCTGCAGCACTAGTAACAGTGGCGATACACACCGCAGGTTGCCATTGTAGACCCTGGTGGACATACATCTTTTTTAGCAAAGCCTCCAATTTTTTATCCATTGGATCTTTAAAAGAACTATCCTCTATGGGAATAGTAGTCCTCTTGGGAACCATCTGCCACGACTCCTTAATAGAATCCGCTATAGGAAATATCTTGTTAAAAATAGGAGATGGAGAAAAGGGAATACCAGGTCTTTCCCATTCTTGAGCAATAATCTCCTCAGCATGGTCAGGAACCGGAAAAACCTACACCGCCGAGGGAACATCTAAGTATTTGTTCAGTTTACTAGACTTTTTAGGATTGACTACGATAGTTGTGTCGGAGTTGTCCAAAGTAGCCAAAACCTCCTTAAGTAATAAGCAAAGGTGTTCTAGCTTAAATCTGAAGGATACCACTTCAGTATCAGAAGAAGGAATTACACTATCTGAGTCTGATATTTCCCCCTCAGATGCTACCGACATGTCTTCTAACTCAGGCTTATGGAAAGGGACACTCTTGATAGCCAAAACTTGATCAGAAACCTTACTGTTTCCTTAAATTTCCTTTTACACCTTCCCTGTAACATGGGGAAAGCTGACAAGGCCTAAGATACAGCAAGGGATACTTGGGAAGCAATGTCTTGTAGAGAAAATCCTACAGGATTGCAAGAGGAAACACAGGGCACTGTATGTGGAGACTGAAAAAGTTGGAACGCTTGAGGAGAAAGCTGCCGCATATCTGCAACAGGAGACACCTGAACAGCATTTGCCTGGGATAATGGTGGCTCATGGTCAAATATTTTATCTCTATAACTTAAAGTTCTTTCAATGCATGAGGAACAAAAAGGAACTGGGGGTTCCACTTGAGCATCAAAACATAACTGACAAGCAGCAACTTCGCCTGGGATAATGGTTTGAAAAGCCTCTTGATCCATCTTATGTAATAAATAAGGATAAAGTGTAAAAATTCTTTATTTGAAAATAAAAAAAAATGTGTACTGTACTTAAATAGAAATGTGTGTTAGCGCAACAAACCAAATAGACCTCAGGCTACCTATACACCTCAGTAGCTTTACTGAGGTGCCTACCTGACCTGCAGCTCATTTTCAAATACAGAGCAGTTACAGAGCCCTAACTGCTGAAAAAAATGGCTTACAACAGTTATCTCCATGACCAAAAGTTAAAGTATAAAAACTACTATAACACACTGAGCCACCATAAATCACCTCACAGTCTCAATGCCCAAACTGCCTAAAAGAAATCCCAAACATGAAATTTTAATAAAGTCCCATATTAAGTAAGACAGCTTTTAGCTGTAACAAGTGTTAGCAATCTCCTTGCAAAAGAAAATTAATATGGCACTTACCTGAAAGTGCTGTCCGGCAGCAGGACATCTCACCTGGTTTGAGTGCAGCACCTCACATGGACTTGTGAAGAGAGAAAAACTGAGTAAACCTACTCAGGTTTTCTAGTTGGGGCAGCAGATTCTTGAGAAAACGCAGTGAGGATTGTACCTCATAAGTTCTCAAGTGCTCAAAAGTAACCACTGCCCTACTGAAGAGACTGGTGTGGACTAGGCTAGACTCCAGAAAAGAACTGTGTAAGCTTACTCTGCTAAAAAAAATTAATCTTGATTGAAGAAAACTTCTCATCAGACACCTAAACTTCACCTCCTCCTTGCGCTACAGGCAAAGAGAATGACTGGGGGATTGTGGGTAGGGGAGTGATATTTAACAGATTTGCTGTGGTGCTCTTTGCCTCCTCCTGCTGGCCAGGAGTGATATTCCCAACAGTAATTGATGATGATCCGTGGACTCACCGTGTCATTAGAAAGAAAAACAATAAATAGGAATTTAATACTAAAAAATGGGACAAAAAATGGAAAAAACTAACAACCCCCCCTCCTCTTTTTTTGCAGTTTCCTTTATAACAATTTCTTCAAAACTTGTGAAACTAAAGAAAACGATCTCCAAATAAATTCATCATGTTATCGTGATGGACTGGAAATTATTAGAATTTTTGACGTATGACACATTAGGTCAGCCAATTTACAAAGGCAGATTAACACAGTGCAAACTTACATGTTTCCAGGCAGTCCAATAACTTACCAGGTAGTTTAATGCAGTTCCTTGGTGGCAACCAATACCTATCTGGACTTGTTAGATGACTGACTAGGAGGCAATAGACTGACTGAGTATTGATGCCAGGAGTCATCAAAAAGGAGGGGAGAGTGTGATGGATTGTAAATTAGACTGTGGAAATTATTAGAAAAATATACACCACACAATTTTTTTTCTTGTTTGAAGTTTCTGAGTCCTATAAAAGGTGTTCTGTCAGCAGCCTGTAGGTGGCGCATGATGCTGTTATGAGGGGGGAAGTGACATTCTGGCCAGAATTGGAAAAAATGAAAAGAAAAAGCAAGAATAATAAGTGTAGTCAAATTAAGAGATCACTTTTTAAAGAATTATATTTGTAAATGTGCAAACAAAAATACTTCTGTGATCTTAAAATTGTACATTATTCTGTCAGAATTGGTAGATGAAGAAAAGTACTTTTGAAAGGTTGACATATGCTTGCCCCCCCCCCCCATTTTCTCCAACCAAGAACACCACTTCAAATCTGGTGTACAAATGTTCCCATCTGTCAGCTGATTTTGAAAATGCTGTACTCTATATGGTATTGGTGGAACCATAAGCTGTGGCACTAGATCTCATCCATTAAATCTGGTTAAATGCAGGATTTAGGCTTGTTTGTATGTATTTCAAAATTAAGTCAGCTATAGTGTAAACTGAACAGTGTCAAGTTAACCTGTCTCATTTCAAACACTGAGCAATCTTAGCCTGAGAGTATAATATTTTATGCAGATGTACAAATATTAGATAAAATGCCTCCTGGCATCTGGAAAGTCCTTGCATAAAGGGGCAGTAAACTAGAATGTAATTGTTTTTTTTTTTTAACCAAAACCCCTGTCAAACCTATGCATGGGGGACATAGGTGTTCTCAGGGTGCCTTGCAGAAAACAACCTTAAGTATTCTTTTGCAATAACTTACAACAGTCTCTCCTAAATCATAGTCAAAAAGCAATGTGTCTGTAAAAATGAAAATTGAAAAATTACCACCATACACTTTCGCCAATTTTTTGGGCTAAAACGGTTGCTTCAAAGGCATCAAAGCACACCATATACAATACCTTGGGGTGTCAACATTTAAAAAATATACACTTTGAATGCAATAAATAAAAGTGGGGTATGCGATAGGCCCCAAACTAAAGATAGGCCTATAAGAAGAAATACTCTCATTTTTAATAACTAAAATCACAAGTCATAAAATTGTAACATAACCTTCCCAAAATCCTGGCAAACCTATGCATGGGGGGCATAGGTGTACTCAGGGTGCCTTGCAGAAAACAACCTGAAGTATTCTTTTGCAATAACTTACAACAGTCTCTCCTAAATCATAGTCAAAAAGCAATGTGTCTGTAAAAATGAAAATTGAAAAATTACCACCATATATTTTATCCAATTTTTTGGGCTAAAACGGTTGCATCAAAGTCATCAAACCACTCCATATATAATACCTTGGGATGTCAACTTTTTAAATATAATCACAAATAAATTGGGGTATGTTAAGACCCCCAAAAAAGACGATAGGCAAAGAAAATATGTTAAATGTGAAAAAAAATCACAAACGCATGTCAGACATTTGGCATTGCACCGCCCAAACAAGCCACCAAACCTATGCATAGGTGGTATCACTGAACTCAGGAGATGTTGGTGACCACATATTGTTGTCTTCTTTGGTAGTAACACATAACAGGAGCTGTGAATCCATGTCTAAAGTACAATGTATGTGAAAAATAACACAAAAAAATGACAGACTAGTGGTTGAATTATTGTATGGAAAGTGTTAAAATCCCTGCATTTGAAATACCCTAGGATGTCTACATTTCAAAAATATAAGTTTTGATGGGGGTAAATTACATTGGCCGGCTTTAGAAATGTCTTAAATAGGACATGGGTGCATGGGATGTGAAAATTCAAAGTGGAAAAAATGGAATGCGCTTCCTAAAAATAAGGCCTTTTAGCCCCCAGAGAACCCAACACACCTATAAATGGGTGATATCACTGTACTCAGGAGATGTTGTTGAACACATATTGAGGTGTTTTTTGGCAGTAACACATAACAGGAACTGAGAATCCACGCCTAAAGTACAATGTGTGTGAAAAATAACACAAAAAAATGACTACCCAAAAGTTTGACAAAGACTGGTGGTTAAATAAGTTCATGGAAAGTGTGAAAATACCAGCATTTCAAATACCCTAGGGGCTTTACTTCTCAAAAATATATGGTTTTATGGGGTAAATTTCATTGGCCGGCTTCAGAAATGTCCCAAATAGGACATGGGTGCATGATGACCGATGTGAAAATTCCAAGTTGAAAAACTGGAATGCGCTTCCTAAAAATAAGGCCTTTTAGCTCCCAGAGAACCCGACACACCTATACATGGGTGGTATCACTGTACTCAGGAGATGTTGTTGAATACATATTGAGGTGTTTTTTGGCAGTAACACATAACAGGAACTGAGAATCCATGCCTAAAGTACAATGTGTGTGAAAAATAACACAGAAAAATGACTACCCAAAAGTTTGACAAAGACTGGTGCTTGAATTAGTGCATGGAAAGTGTTAAAATACCACCATTTAAAATACCCCAGGGTGTCTACTTTTCAAAAATATATGGTTTGATGGGGGTAAATTCCATTGGCCAGCTTCAGAAATGTCCCAAATAGGACATGGGTGTATGATGACCGATGTGAAAATTCCAAGTTGAAAAACTGGAATGCGCTTCCTAAAATTAAGGCCTTTTAGCCCCCAGAGAACCCGACACACCTATACATGGGTGGTATCACTGTACTCAGGAGATGTTGTTGAACACATATTGAGGTGTTTTTTGGCAGTAACACATAACAGGAACCGAGAATTCATAACTAAAGTACAATGTGTGTGAAAAATAACACAGAAAAATTACTACCCAAAAGTTTGACAAAGACTGGTGATTGAATTAGTGCATGGAAAGTGTTAAAATACCAGCATTTGAAATACCCTAGGGTGTCTACTTTTCAAAAATATATGGTTTGATGGGGGTAAATTCCATTGGCCAGCTTCAGAAATTGCCCAAATAGGACATGGGTGCATGATGACCGATGTGAAAATTCCAAGTTGAAAAACTGGAATGCGCTTCTTAAATTTAAGGCCTTTTAGCCCCCAGAGAACCTGACACACCTATACATGGGTGGTATCGCTGTACTCAGGAGATGTTGTTGAACACATATTGAGGTGTTTTTTGGCAGTAACACATAAGAGGAACTGAGAATCCACACCTAAAATACGTGTGTGAAAAATAACACAAAAAAATGGCTACCCAAAAGTTTGACAAAGACTGGTGGTTAAATAAGTTCATGGAAAGTGTGAAAATTCCAGCATTTCAAATACCCTAGGGGGTTTACTTCTCAAAAATATATGGTTTGATGGGGTAAATTCCATTGGCCAGCTTCAGAATTGTCCCAAATAGGACATGGGTGCATGATGACCGATGTGAAAATTCCAAGTTGAAAAACTGGAATGTGCTTCTTAAATTTAAGGCCTTTTAGCCCCCAGAGAACCTGACACACCTATACATGGGTGGTATCACTGTACTCAGGAGATGTTGTTGAACACATATTGAGGTGTTTTTTGGCAGTAACACATGACAGGAACTGAGAATCCATGCCTAAAGTACGTGTGTGAAAAATAACACAAAAAAATGACTACCCAAAAGTTTGACAAAGATTGGTGGTTGAATTAGTGCATGGAAAGTGTTAAAATACCAGCATTTGAAATAACCTAGGGCAGGGGTGTCTAAACTTTGCTCTCCAGAGGTTTTGGAACTACATTTCCGATGATGCTCAGCCAGCATTTTATCTAGCTGAGCATCATGGGAAATGTAGTTCCAAAACCTCTGGAGAGCAAAGTTTGGACACCCCTGACCTAGGGTGTCTACTTCTCAAAAATATATGGTTTGATGGGGGTAAATTCCATTGGCCAGCTTCAGAAATGTCCCAAATAGGACATGGGTGCATGATGACCGATGTGAAAATTCCAAGTTGAAAAACTGGAATGCGCTCTCTAACAATAAGGGCTTTTAGCCCCCCGAGAACCCGACACACCTATACATGGGTGGTATCACTGTACCCAGGAGATGCTGCTGAAGACATATTAGGGTGTTATTTGGCAGTAACCCTTAACATTATCAGTAAATGTATTCTTAAATTGCTATTTTGTCAAAAAATCTAATTATTATTCCCCCCCCCAAATCTTTAGCATAGATTGGTGGTAAAATGGTTGCATGAAAAAAGTCAAAATACCCTAGGTTTAATACCTTAGGTTGTCTTCTTTTAAAAAATATATACATTTGAATGGTTATTCAGGGATTCCTGACAGATATTGGTGTTACAATGTAACTATCGCCAATTTTGAAAAAACATGGTTTTGAAATAGCAAAGTGCTACTTGTACTTATTGCCCTATAACTTGCAAAAAAAGCAAAGAACATGTAAACATTGGGTATTTCTATACTCAGGACAAAATTTAGAAACTGTTTAGCATTGGTATTTTATGGTGGTTGTAGATGTGTAAGAGATTTTGGGGCTCAAAGTTAGAAAAAGTGAGGTTTTTTTTGTTTCATTTTTTCCTCATATTTTATATTTTTTTTTATAGTAAATTATAAGATATGATGAAAATAATGGTATCTTTAGAAAGTCCATTTAATGGCGAGAAAAACGGTATATAATATGTGTGGGTACAGTAAATGAGTAAGAGGAAAATTACAGTTAAACACAAACATCGAAGAAATGCAAAAATAGCCTTGGTCCCAGATGGTCAACAAATTGAAAAGTGGTCTGGTCACTAAGGGGTTAAAATAAAAATATACAAGCAAATTTGTAATAAAAATGCTCTGCAACATGTTTCTCTGCCCTGAGCAATATATGGCAATTTAATCGGGTTTATATAGTTGGATATAGTTGGAGTTATCCAAAGTGTGTGGACTGGATGTTTGCATATACTAATATTATAAAGAAGCTTTATCAATAGTTTTGTGAATCAACACTTTGTTTGGATAACTCCAACTAGGGGTTAAACTAATATACTATTAACTAAATATATAAATGTGTAAAGGAATATGTGTTGGTTAGTTTTGTAGGTAAATATTTTACACTAATCCTGTATTCCTTTTATACTTGGTATGATCCAATCCTTATATTGTGAGTTAATATATTTGTATGGTTGTTGAATTCTATATATATTTACTGGATTTCCATTAGTGTTTTGATAAATTAATACCAAATTTTAAAAGCACTGCTTTCTTTTGACATTATTATTTCTTCTATAAGGTAAGACGAGTCCACGGATTCATCCTTTACTTGTGGGATATTATCCTTCCTAACAGGAAGTAGCAAAGAGCACCACAGCAGAGCTGTCTATATAGCTCCTCCCTTAGCTCCACCCCCAGTCATTCTCTTTGCCTACTCTAAGTACTAGGAAGGGTAAAAAGAAAGAGTTGAGAAAATATTAGTTTTTAATTTCTTCTAGCAAGAGTTTTAGTTTAAATGATACCTGTGTGTACAATTTACTCTCAGGCAGCAGATGGATGAAGACTGCTGCCTGGAGGCTGATGATCTTAGCATTTGTAACTAAGGTCCATTACTGTTCCCACAGAGGCTGAGGAGTACAGGAAACTTCAGTGTGAGGAACGTTTTCATGCTATGCAGCAATGAGGTATGTTCAGTCATATTTTTCTGGAGAGACTGTGTATTTCAGAAAGGCTGACATTATACCCAGGAGGGTAAGGGTAAGCAGTAATCCTAGAGCAAAAAGAAGGGCATTACTTAGCTTGCATATGGGGCCAATTACAAATATGGTTGACACTGAGTGGTAAATGTTTGTGGGCAAACGTTTTTATGATTTGGGAGTGCTTTAACATTTTGGGCAACTTTATTGAGGGCACACATGACTTAACTTTTGGGTCTCAGAACCCACATGGCTAGTTATAACCGCTCTGGTGCGGTTCTTTGAGGCTGTGGAGACATCGAGTGAGATGGGCAGGGCCTATTTTCGCGCGCCAGATGCGCAGTTAGTTTTTCGCAGCAAGCTCTTAACTCCTGAGGGCCCTGGTGTATGTTTTGGGCCAAATTGAAGCTTTTACCCCACATTTACTATCCCTGAGGACAGGTAGGGCCACAGCAGGGCTGTGGCAAGGTGCTGGGAGTGTTTTTTTCCGGATCTGGGCCTATTTTCAATCCTGTTTGCAAATTAAGGGGTTAAATGTTGAATTTCCTTGTGGGGCAATCTTAACTAATTATATGGTGTCTGCATACAAAATTTTGAAAAATTTGGTGCATGTTTAGCCTGTTTTGCAGAATGTGTATGCTTTTTTTTCTCTTAAAGGCGCAGTACCGTTTTTTAAGATTATTTTTTTTACTAAATAAAGTATTTTCATGCTTGTTTGTAGTCATTACTAGCCTGTTCAACATGTCTGACATTGAGGAAAGTCAATGTTAAATATGTTTAGAAGCCATTGTGGAACCCCCACTTAAAATGTGTCCCTCATGCACTGAAAGGTCAATAAATTGCAAAGAACATATTTTAGCTACTAAAAGTATGTTGCAGTATGATTCTCAGTCAGAAGGGAATCGGTTTATGCCATCTAATTCTCCTCAAGTGTCACAACCATTAACGCCCGCACAAGCGACGCCAAGTACTTCTAGTGCGTCTAATTCTTTCACCCTGCAAGATATGGCCGCAGTTATTAATACTACCCTTACAGAGGTTTTATCTAAGCTGCCTGGGTTGCAGGGGAAGCGCATTAGGTCTGTTGTGAGAACAAACGCTGAGCCCTCTGACGCTTTATTAGCCATTTCCGATGTACCCTCACAATGCTCTGAGTTGGGGGTGAGGGATTTGCTGGCTGAGGGAGAAATTTCTGATTCAAGAAATATGTTCCCTCAGACAGACTCAGATATGACGGCTTTTAAATTTAAACTAGAACACCTCCGCTTATTGCTCATGGAGGTTTTAGCGACTTTGGATTATTGGGACCCTATTGTAGTTCCAGAGAAATTGTGTAAAATGGACAGATTTCTAGAGGTTCCTGCCTACACTGATGTTTTTCCGGTCCCTAAGAGGATTTCGGACATTGTTACTAAGGAGTTGGATAGACCAGGTATTCCGTTCGCTCGCCCTCCTACTTTTAAGAAAATGTTTCCCATATCAGACACCATGCGGGACTCGTGGCAGACGGTCCCTAAGGTGGAGGGAGCTATTTCTACCCTGGCTAAGCGTACAACTATACCTATTGAGGACAGTTGTGCTTTCAAAGATCCTATGGATAAAAAATTAGAGTGTCTCCTAAAGAAAATATTTGTTCATCAGGATTTTCTTTTGTTCCTGTAACTACTGCAGCGTCCTTTTGGTTCGAGGCTCTGGAGGAGGCTCTTCAGGTTGAGTCCCCATTAGATGATATTCTGGATAGAATTAGGGCTCTCAAGCTAGCTAATTCTTTCATTACAGATGCCGCCTTTCAACTGGCTAAATTAGCGGCGAAAAATTCAGGTTTTGCCATTTTAGTGCATAGAGCGTTATGGCTTAGGTCCTGGTCTGCTGATGTGTCATCAAAAGCTAAGCTGTTAGCCATCCCTTTCAAGGGTAAGACCCTATTCGGGCCTGAACTGAAAGAGATAATTTCAGACATTACTGGAGGAAAAGGCCATGCCTTTCCTCAGGATAAGACAAATAACATGAGGACCAAACAAAATAATTTTCGTTCCTTTCGGAACTTTTAAGGTGGTCCCTCTTCCTCTTCCCCTGCCGCAAAACAAGAGGGGAATTTGGCTCAATCCAAGTCAGTCTGGAGACCTAATCAGACTTGGAACAAGGGTAAACAGGCCAAGAAGCCCGCTGCTGCCACCAAGACAGCATGAAGGGGTAGCCCCCGATCCGGGACCGGATCTAGTAGGGGACAGACTTTCTCTCTTTGCTCAGGCTTGGGCAAGAGATGTTCAGGACTCCTGGGCTTTAGAAATCGTATCCCAGGGGTATCTTCTGGATTTCAAAGATTCTCCCCCAAGGGGGAGATTCCATCTTTCTCAATTGTCTGTAAACCAGACAAAAAGAGAGGCGTTTTTACGCTGTGTAGAAGACCTTTATACCATGGGAGTGATCTGCCCAGTTCCGAAAACAGAACAGGGGCAAGGGTTCTACTCCAATCTGTTTGTGGTTCCCAAAAAAGAGGGAACCTTCAGACCAATTTTGGATCTCAAGATTCTAAACAAATTCCTCAGAGTCCCATCCTTCAAGATTGAGACCATTCGGACTATTTTGCCAATGATCCAGGAGGGTCAATATATGACCACCGTTGGCCACAGCTCCCAGAGTTTTCACAAAGGTGCTAGGGTCCCTTCTGGGGGTTCTACGGCCACGGGGCATAGCGGTGGCGCCCTATCTGGAAGATATCTTAATCCAGGCGCCGACTTACCAACTAGCCAAGTCTCACATGGACATCGTGTTGGCTTTTCTAAGATCTCACGGGTGGAAGGTGAATGTGAAAAAGAGTTCACTTATCCCTCTCACAAGAGTTCCATTCCTGGGAACTCTGATAGATTCGGTGGACATGAAAAAATTTCTGACGGAGGTCAGGAAATCAAAGATTTTATCCATCAGCCGAGCTCTTCATTCCATTCCTCGGCCGTCAGTGGCTCAGTGTATGGAGGTAATCGGCTTAATGGTAGCGGCAATGGACATAGTTCCGTTTCCTTGCTTGCATCTCAGACCACTGCAACTATGCATGCTCAAACAGTGGAATGAGGATTATGCAGTTTTATCTCCTCAGATAAATCTGGACCAAGAGACCAGAGACTCTCTTCTTTGGTGGTTGTCACAGGATCATCTGTCCAAGGGAATGTGTTTCCTCAGGCTAGCGTGGGTCATAGTGAGGACGGATGCCAGCCTATTGGGCTGGGGTGCAGTCTGGAATTCCCTGAAAGCACAGGGTTTGTGGACTCAGGAGGAGGCTCTCCTCCCGATAAATATTCTAGAACTGAGAGCGATATTCAATGCGCTTCAGGCGTGGCCTCAGCTGGTGTCGGCCAGATTCATAAGATTCCAGTCGGACAATATTACGACTGTAGCATATATCAATCATCAGGGGGAGTTCTCTAGCGATGATAGAGGTTACCAAAATAATTTGATGGGCAGAGACTCACTCTTGCCATCTATCAGCAATCTATATCCCAGGAGTGGAGAACTCGGAAGCAGATTTTCTAAGTCGTCAGACTTTTCATCCGGGGGAGTGGGAACTCCATCCAGAGGCGTTTGCACAATTGATTCGGCAATGGGGCACACCAGAATTGGATCTGATGTTGTCTCGTCAGAATGCCAAACTTCCTTGTTACGGGTTCAGGTCAAGGGATCCTCAGGCAGTACTGATAGATGCTCTAGCAGTACCCTGGTCGTTCAACCTGGCTTATGTGTTTCCACCATTTCCTCTCCTTCCTCGTTTGATTGCCAGAATCAAACAGGAGAGAGCTTTGGTGATTGCCAGAATCAAACAGGAGAGAGCTTTGGTGATTTTGATAGCACCTTCGTGGCCACGCAGGGCTTGGTATGCAGACCTGGTGGACATGTCATCTCTTCCACCATGGACTCTGCCACTGAGACAGGACCTTCTGATTCAAGGTCCGTTCCAGCATCCAAATCTAGTTTCTCTGCGGCTGACTGCTTGGAGATTGAACGCTTGATCTTATCCAAGCGGGGTTTCTCAGAGTCGGTCATAGATAACTTGATTCAGGCTCGAAAGCCTGTCACCAGGAAAATTTATCATAAGATATGGCGTAAATATCTTTATTGGTGCGAATCCAAAGGCTACTCATGGAGTAAGATCAGGATTCCTAGGATTTTGTCCTTTCTCCAAGAAGGATTGGAGAAGGGTCTATCAGCTAGTTCCTTAAAGGGACAGATATCTGCTTTATCAATTTTATTGCACAAGCGTCTGGCAGATGTTCCAGACGTTCAGTCGTTCTGTCAGGCTTTAGTTAGAATCAAGCCTGTATTTAAACCTGTTGCTCCGCCATGGAGTTTGAATTTAGTTCTTAAAGTTCTTCAAGGGGTTCCGTTTGAACCTATGCATTCCATAGATATTAAGCTTCTAGCTTGTAAAGTTCTGTTTTTAGTTGCTATCTCTTCGGCTCGAAGAGTTTCTGAACTATCTGCATCGCAATGTGACTCCCCTTATCTTGTTTTCCATGCTGATAAGGTGGTTTTGCGTACCAAACCTGGATTCCTTCCTAAGGTTGTTACTAATAGGAATATCAATCAGGAAATTGTTGTTCCTTCTCTGTATCCTAATCCTTCTCAGAAGGAGCGTCTGTTGCATAACTTAAACGTGGTTCGTGCTTTTAAGTTTTACTTGCAAGCGACCAAAGATTTCCATCAAACATCTTCTTTGTTTGTTGTCTATTCTGGTAAACGTAGAGGTCAAAAAGCTACGGCTACCTCTCTTGCCTCTTGGCTGAAAAGCATCATCCGTTTGGCATACGAGACTGCTGGACAGCAGCCTCCTGAAAGGATTACAGCTCACTCTACTAGAGCGGTGGCTTCCACATGGGCTTTTAAAAATGATGCTTCTGTTGAACAGATTTGTAAGGCTGCAACTTGGTCTTCGCTTCATACCTTTTCCAAATTTTACAAATTTGATACCTTTGCTTTTTCAGAGGCTATTTTTGGGAGAAAAGTTCTTCAAGCAGTGGTGCCTTCTGTTTAACCATCTGTCTTGTCCCTACCGTTCATCCATTTCCTATAGCTTTGGTATTGTATCCCACAAGTAAAGGATGAATCCATGGGCTCGTCTTACCTTATAGAAGAAAAGTAAATTTATGCTTACCTGATAAATTAAGGTAGCCCTCCTTCCGATAAACATTCTGGAACCAAGAGCGATATTCAATGCTCTTCAGGCTTGGCCTCAGCTAGCTGCGGTCAGGTTCATCAGATTTCAGTCAGACAACATCACGACTGTAGCCTATATCAACCATCAGGGGGGTACAAAGAGCCCCCTGGCGATGTTGGAGGTTTCAAAGATAATTCTATGGGCAGAGGTTCACTCTTGCCATCTCTCAGCTATCCATATCCCAGGAGTAGAGAACTGGGAGGCAGATTTTTTAAGTCGGCAGACTTTTCATCCGGGGGAGTGGGAACTCCATCCGGAGGTATTTGCCCAGTTGATTCAACTATGGGGCAAACCAGAACTGGATCTCATGGCGTCTCGTCAGAACGCCAAGCTTCCTTGTTACGGGTCCTTGTATATATGCAAAATATTTATTTCTTTCATGTAATTGGCAAGAGTCCATGAGCTAGTGACGTATGGGATATACATTCCTACCAGGAGGGGCAAAGTTTCCCAAACCTCAAAATGCCTATAAATACACCCCTCACCACACCCACAAATCAGTTTTTACAAACTTTGCATCCTATGGAGGTGGTGAAGTAAGTTTGTGCTAGATTCTACGTTGATATGCGCTCCACAGCAGGTTGGAGCCCGGTTTTCCTCTCAGCGTGCAGTGAATGTCAGAGGGATGTGAGGAGAGTATTGCCTATTTGAATTCAATGATCTCCTTCTACGGGGTCTATTTCATAGGTTCTCTGTTATCGGTCGTAGAGATTCATCTCTTACCTCCCTTTTCAGATTGACGATAGACTCTTATATATACCATTACCTCTACTGATTCTCGTTTCAGTACTGGTTTGGCTTTCTACTACATGTAGATGAGTGTCCTGGGGTAAGTAAGTCTTATTTTCTGTGACACTCTAAGCTATGGTTGGGCACTTTTATATAAAGTTCTAAATATATGTGTTCAAACATTTATTTGCCTTGACTCAGGATGTTCAACGTTCCTTATTGCAGACAGTCAGTTTCATATTTGGGTTAATGCATATGAATAAATCAATTTTTTTCTTACCTTAAAATTTGACTTTTTTCCCTGTGGGCTGTTAGGCTCGCGGGGGCTGAAAATGCTTCATTTTATTGCGTCATTCTTGGCGCTGACTTTTTTGGCGCAAAAAATTATTTTCTGTTTCCAGCGTCATACGTTTCGCCGGAAGTTGCGTCATTTTTTGACGTTTTTTTGCGCCAAAAGTGTCGGCGTTCCGGATGTGGCGTCATTTTTGGCTGCAAAAGCATTTAGGCGCCAAATAATGTGGGCGTCGTTTTTTGGCGCTAAAAAAATATGGGCGTCACTTTTGTCTCCACATTATTTAAGTCTCATTATTTATTGCTTCTGGTTGCTAGAAGCTTGTTCACTTGCATTTTTTCCCATTCCTGAAACTGTCATTTAAGGAATTTGATCAATTTTGCTTTATATGTTGTTTTTTCTATTACATATTGCAAGATGTCCCAGATTGACCCTGAGTCAGAAGATACTTCTGGAAAGTCGCTGCCTGGTGCTGGATCTACCAAAGTTAAGTGTATCTGCTGTAAACTTGTGGTATCTGTTCCTCCAGCTGTTGTTTGTAATGAATGTCATGACAAACTTGTTAATGCAGATAATATTTCCTTTAGTAATGTTACATTACCTGTTGCTGTTCCATCAACATCTAATACTCAGAGTGTTCCTGTTAACATAAGAGATTTTGTTTCTAAATCCATTAAGAAGGCTATGTCTGTTATTCCTCCTTCTAGTAAACGTAAAAGGTCTTTTAAAACTTCTAATTTTTCAGATGAATTTTTAAATGAACATCATCATTCTGATTCTGATGATTCCTCTGGTTCAGAGGATTCTGTTTCAGAGGTTGATGCTGATAAATCTTCATATTTATTCAAAATGGAATTTATTCGTTCTTTACTTAAAGAAGTCTTAATTGCATTAGAAATAGAGGATTCTGGTCCTCTTGATACTAAATCTAAACGTTTAAATAAGGTTTTTAAATCTCCTGTAGTTATTCCAGAAGTTTTTCCTGTCCCTGATGCTATTTCTGAAGTAATCTCCAGGGAATGGATTAATTTGGGTAATTTATTTACTCCTTCTAAACGTTTTAAGCAATTATATCCTGTGCCATCTGACAGATTAGAGTTTTGGGACAAAATCCCTAAGGTTGATGGGGCTGTCTCTACTCTTGCTAGACGTACTACTATTCCTTCAGCAGATAGTACTTCCTTTAAGGATCCTTTAGATAGGAAGATTGAATCCTTTCTAAGAAAAGCTTACTTATGTTCAGGTAATCTAATTAGACCTGCTATATCTTTAGCGGATGTTGCTGCAGCTTCAACTTTTTGGTTAGAAGCTTTAGCGCAACAAGTAACCGATCATAATTCTCATAGCATTGTTAATCTTCTTCAACATGCTAATAACTTTATTTGTGATGCCATCTTTGATATCATTAGAGTTGATGTCAGGTATATGCCTCTAGCCATTTTAGCTAGAAGAGCTTTATGGCTTAAAACTTGGAATGCTGATATGTCTTCTAAGTCAACTTTGCTTTCCCTTTCTTTCCAGGGTAATGCATTATTTGGTTCTCAGTTGGATTCTATTATCTCAACTGTTACTGGAGGGAAAGGAACTTTTTTACCACAGGATAAAAAATCTAAAGGTAAATTTAGGTCTAATAATCGTTTTCGTTCCTTTCGTCACAACAAGGAACAAAAGCCTGATCCTTCACCCACAGGAGCGGTATCAGTTTGGAAACCATCTCCAGTCTGGAATAAATCCAAGCCTTTTAGAAAACCAAAGCCAGCTCCCAAGTCCACATGAAGGTGCGGCCCTCATTCCAGCCCAGCTGGTAGGGGGCAGATTACGATTTTTCAAAGAAATTTGGATCAATTCCGTTCACAATCTTTGGATTCAGAACATTGTTTCAGAAGGGTACAGAATTGGCTTCAAGATAAGGCCTCCTGCAAAGAGATTTTTTCTTTCCCGTATCCCAGTAAATCCAGCGATGGTTCAAGCATTTCTGAAATGTGTTTCAGATCTAGAGTTGGCTGGAGTAATTATGCCAGTTCCAGTTCTGGAACAGGGGCTGGGGTTTTATTCAAATCTCTTCATTGTACCAAAGAAGGAGAATTCCTTCAGACCAGTTCTGGATCTAAAAATATTGAATCGTTATGTAAGGATACCAACTTTCAAAATGGTAACTATAAGGACTATCCTGCCTTTTGTTCAGCAAGGGCATTATATGTCCACAATAGATTTACAGGATGCATATCTGCATATTCCGATTCATCCAGATCACTATCAGTTTCTGAGATTCTCTTTCCTGGACAAGCATTACCAGTTTGTGGCTCTGCCGTTTGGCCTAGCAACAGCTCCAAGAAGGTTCTCGGTGCCCTTCTGTCTGTAATCAGAGAACAGGGTATTGTGGTATTTCCTTATTTGGACGATATCTTGGAACTTGCTCAGTCTTCACATTTAGCAGAATCTCATACGAATTGACTTGTGTTGTTTCTTCGAGATCATGGTTGGAGGATCAATTTACCGAAAAGTTCATTGATTCCTCAGACAAGGGTAACCTTTTTAGGTTTCCAGATAGATTCAGTGTCCATGACTCTGTCTCTGACAGACAAGAGACGTCTAAAATTGATCTCAGCTTGTCGAAACCTTCAGTCTCAATCATTCCCTTCGGTAGCCTTATGCATGGAAATTCTAGGTCTTATGACTGCTGCATCGGACGCGATCCCCTTTGCTCGTTTTCACATGCGACCTCTTCAGCTCTGTATGCTGAACCAGTGTTGCAGGGATTACACAAAGATATCTCAATTAATATCTTTAAAACCGATTGTTCGACACTCTCTGACGTGGTGGACAGATCACCATCGTTTAATTCAGGGGGCTTCTTTTGTTCTTCCGACCTGGACTGTAATTTCAACAGATGCAAGTCTGACAGGTTGGGGAGCTGTTTGGGGGTCTCTGACAGCACAAGGGGTTTGGGAATCTCAGGAGGTGAGATTACCAATCAATATTTTGGAACTCCATGCAATTTTCAGAGCTCTTCAGTCATGGCCTCTTCTAAAGAGAGAATCGTTCATTTGTTTTCAGACAGACAATGTCACAACTGTGGCATATATCAATCATCAAGGAGGGACTCACAGTCCTCTGGCTATGAAAGAAGTATCTCGAATACTGGTATGGGCGGAATCCAGCTCCTGTCTAATTTCTGCGGTTCATATCCCAGGTATAGACAATTGGGAAGCAGATTATCTCAGTCGCCAAACGTTACATCCGGGCGAATGGTCTCTTCACCCAGAGGTATTTCTTCAGATTGTTCAAATGTGGGGACTTCCAGAAATAGATCTGATGGCTTCTCATCTAAACAAGAAACTTCCCAGGTATCTGTCCAGATCCAGAGATCCTCAGGCGGAAGCAGTGGATGCATTGTCACTTCCTTGGAAGTATCATCCTGCCTATATCTTTCACCCTCTAGTTCTTCTTCCAAGAGTAATCTCCAAGATTCTGAAGGAATGCTCGTTTGTTCTGCTGGTGGCTCCAGCATGGCCTCACAGGTTTTGGTATGCGGATCTTGTCCGGATGGCCTCTTCCAACCATGGACTCTTCTGTTAAGACCAGACCTTTTGTCGCAAGGTCCTTTTTACCATCAGGATCTCAAATCCTTAAATTTAAAGGTATGGAGATTGAACATTTGATTCTTAGTCAAAGAGGTTTCTCTGACTCTGTGATTAATACTATGTTACAGGCTCGTAAATCTGTATCTAGGAAGATATATTATCGAGTCTGGAAGACTTATATTTCTCATCATTTTTCCTGGCATTCTTTTAGAATTCTGAGAATTTTACAGTTTCTTCAGGATGGTTTGGATAAAGGTTTGTCTGCAAGTTCCTTGAAAGGACAAATCTCTGCTCTTTCTGTTCTTTTTCACAGAAAGATTGCTAATCTTCCTGATATTCATTGTTTTGTACAAGCTTTTTGTTCGTATAAAACCTGTTATTATGTCAATTTCTCCTCCTTGGAGTTTGAATTTGGTTCTGGGGGCTCTTCAAGCTCCTCCGTTTGAACCTATGCATTCATTGGACATTAAATTACTTTCTTGGAAAGTTTTTTGTTTCTTTTGGCCATCTCTTCTGCTAGAAGAGTTTCTGAATTATCTGCTCTTTCTTGTGAGTCTCCTTTTCTGATTTTTCATCAGGATAAGGCGGTGTTGCAAACTTCTTTTACATTTTTACCTAAGGTTGTGAATTCTAACAACATTAGCAGAGAAATTGTGGTTCCTTCATTATATCCTAATCCTAAGAATTTTAAGGAGAGATCATTGCATTCTTTGGATGTAGTTAGAGCTTTGAAATATTATGTTGAAGCTACTAAGAATTTCCGAAAGACTTCTAGTCTATTTGTTATCTTTTCCGGTTCTAGGAAAGGTCAGAAGGCCTCTGCCATTTCTTTGTCATCTTGGTTGAAATCTTTAATTCATCATGCTTATATCGAGTCGGGTAAAACTCCGCCTCAAAGGATTACAGCTCATTCTACTAGGTCAGTTTCTACTTCCTGGGCGTTTAGGAATGAAGCTTCGGTTGATCAGATTTGCAAAGCAGCAACTTGGTCTTCTTTGCATACTTTTACTAAATTCTACCATTTTGATGTGTTTTCTTCTTCTGAAGCAGTTTTTGGTAGAAAAGTACTTCAGGCAGCTGTTTCAGTTTGATTCTTCTGCTTATAATTTCAGTTTTTTTCATTATAAGATTTAAACTTTATTTTGGATGTGGATTATTTTCAGCGGAATTGGCTGTCTTTATTTTATCCCTCCCTCTCTAGTGACTCTTGCGTGGAAGATCCACATCTTGGGTAGTCATTATCCCATACGTCACTAGCTCATGGACTCTTGCTAATTACATGAAAGAAAACATAATTTATGTAAGAACTTACCTGATAAATTCATTTCTTTCATATTAGCAAGAGTCCATGAGGCCCACCCTTTTTGTGGTGGTTATGATTTTTTGTATAAAGCACAAATATTCCAATTCCTTATTTTTTATGCTTTCGCACTTTTGTCTTATCACCCCACTTCTTGGCTATGCGTTAAACTGATTTGTGGGTGTGGTGAGGGGTGTATTTATAGGCATTTTGAGGTTTGGGAAACTTTGCCCCTCCTGGTAGGAATGTATATCCCATACGTCACTAGCTCATGGACTCTTGCTAATATGAAAGAAATGAATTTATCAGGTAAGTTCTTACATAAATTATGTTTTTCTACTAAGAGCCTGGTATCTGTTTCCTCCTCTTGCACCTAAAGTCACTTGTTCAATACCTTGAAATTTAAAATAGCGCTGCGGAATCTGTTGGCGCTCTACAAATAACCGATAATAATAATTATAATAATAATGATCTAATTTATTTATATGTATAAAAAAGTGCTTAGCAACCGTTGTCTTAGGAACTTCCGCTTCTAAGGATAATAAATGTTCCCTTATCCTATCTTTAAGGTTCCTAGAGATAAGACCTACTTATTGAAATTTACAAAACATACAGTTGATAAGATAAACAATATATATAGAGTTGCAATTTATGTGTTCTCTAATATTATAAGTTTTACCAGTGTTAGTACAGGTAAAAATATCTCCTACCAAGGCATAATCACAGCATTTGCACGGTCTGCCTCCACATTTGTAGAAACCCTAATTTTTAGGCAGCCAGCTGTATTTTATATTAGCTTTAGTATTCACTTTGGAGCTGAAATTTTTTCTTATTTTATCCCCTATAGTCTCTGATCTACAAGAAATAAAATTGCAATTAGTGGAGATAGATTTCAAATCTGCATCCCTCTCTAGTAAGGGCATTCTTTTCCTAATAATGTTGCATATGTCATTTAATTTTTATTATTACGAATTTGATCTTTAAGTAAGGCATCAAAAATGATAAAACATTTTTGGGAGTAAGGTTATGAAAAGGTTAAATTGCATGTGAAATTGCTGTATCATACTGTGATTGGGCTATTTGACCGCTAACTCCTGATTTGATTTAACAGCTGTTAGAAACGCTTGTTCCTTAGCTCTGATGAACTGCCCGTGAGGCAGGAAACGCGCCAGCTGTGGAATCTGTCTGTGTACTGTGTCGGTTATGCTTTTAACGCAAGTAATGAATAAAAAGTATTTTTAACTCGAGAAATCTCTACAAATATTTGTTTGTAATAAATATATATATATATATATATATATATATATATATGTATATGTATATATATATATATATATATATATATATATATATATATATATATATATATATATATATATATATATATATATATATAGTAGTTTTAGCAAGGAAGTGCACTCTCACTTATCCACAACAGCCTGGGTGCTAGTCAAAAATTGATAAGAGAACAAAAACACTTGCACTCACTGGTCTTTTAGTGAAATAATTTTTACTTAGAAAATAGTGACGTTTCGAGGACAATATATCCCCTTCTTCAGACAAAGCGTGCATCAAACAACAGTGATTTTATACACTTTAACAAACAACCCCTCCCCCCAATTAGAGCAAAAAACCCGCCAAACTGGTAACTAAGGTGACCCATGAGTCACAATGTAAACAAACAAGTGCTAATGTAATAAACAAAGGTTTATATGAGCCATCCCGGCTCCTAAATACATAGTGATTGCCCAAGTGCTACATAAGGGAACTGTGGTAGAAATGGAGACCCATATATAACTCAGATAGAGCAAGAAGAAGGGTAAAAACAGCACACACAACGGATAGCCACTATATGTCCAGTCATACTAAATATCCCTTTCAAACAATAGGCATCTGCCTACAATCCACTGAAGACTAGGCATTAAGGACACGTACAGTTTTAAAATATACAATATCAAACTCACCAAGGGGAAACACATCAAGAACGCTGCAGACCCACAACACTTCATCAGTACACACTGCTGTGTACGGAAACCCGGAACTGCGCAGGTCAGTCACATGGACGGCACTCAGCCAATCACAGAGGTAGTATACTGTTGCCTTGGTGATAGATCGCGTCAAGCCACACATAACATAACTGTAAATAAAGTGGAGAAATGTTAACACTGTGGGCAAAGGCTACTATGTGCAGAGTTGCAACACATCATCACACACAGGGGGCACATTTCAGGGACTCAGACCCATCAAGGATCAGCGCCACAAGCAGAACCTGACACAGAACTTCCATAGAGTCACAACTATACACTTACATCGGTGGCAATCTCCGGACAGCCTTTACTGAGTGGGGGAGACAAAGGGTATCAAATACTGTGTAGAACAGCTGACCCATAGCTGGTTGCAATAACCCCTGAGCTACACAAGTTGTTCAATAGACATAAACAAAGGGGAGCAACATACAGCTGACATACACCCGTAAGACCCATAGTACAGGCTCACCTAAGCACAACTCATTGGTCATCCATTCGGAGGCACATACAAATAGGATAGAAAAAGGTGTACAGGCATGCAAGAGGGCTGATCACCAATAAGGGCTGTGAAAAGGACAGGACAGCTTTATAAGCCAGGATACACACAGTAAAAACTTTGTTAAATGGTGTATTGAATGTTAAGTGGACTCTCCCGGTTAGACATAAAGATTCAATGGGCTTGGCACTTAGTAGAAAACATCCATCAAAGCCGTAAACACAGCTACAAGAAGCAGTGCCAGTCAAGCATTGTGTTAAGTCCATAGGGTTGCAATGTGTTCAACCGGAAGATCCACTTGGCTTCAATCTGTAAGAGAAGCGTATCTCTATCACCCCCCCGCCTCAATGGGGGGACATGGTCTATTAAGGTGAATCTGAGGTCCTGGAGTCCATGTCCTTTTTCCACAAAGTGCCTGGCCACAGGCTGGTCACTCGAACCCTTTTTGAGAGATGTCCTAATAGAAGACCTATGGTTGGCAAACAGAGTTCTGGCATCATCCGTGGTTTTGCCCACATAGAACCGTCCACAGCTGCAATTTAGTAAGTAAACCACATGCGTGGTAGTACAGGTCAACACATGTCTGATCTTATATCTCTGATTGCGATGTGGATGGCCAAAAGTGGCCCCTGGAATCATAGAATTGCAGGTGGTGCACCCTAAACACCTGTAACACCCCGGTTTCTTTTTCCGTGATAACCATGTCTCTGGAGTATAACAATGGATTGGGTCGGTCAACATCGGTAGATCCTTCAGATTCTTATCCCTTTTGTACCCCACACATTAT
The DNA here is from genome assembly GCF_027579735.1 of Bombina bombina. Classification (NCBI taxonomy): domain Eukaryota; kingdom Metazoa; phylum Chordata; class Amphibia; order Anura; family Bombinatoridae; genus Bombina; species Bombina bombina. The sequence continues at coordinate 274,949,183 of NC_069502.1, read as the reverse complement.
TTGATACCCTTTGTCTCCCCCACTCAGTAAAGGCTGTCCGGAGATTGCCGCCGATGTAAGTGTATAGTTGTGACTCTATGGAAGTTCTGTGTCAGGTTCTGCTTGTGGCGCTGATCCTTGATGGGTCTGAGTCCCTGAAATGTGCCCCCTGTGTGTGATGATTTGTTGCGACTCTGCACATAGTAGCCTTTGCCCACAGTGTTAACATTTCTCCACTTTATTTACAGTTATGTTATGTGTGGCTTGACGCGATCTATCACCAAGGCAACAGTATACTACCTCTGTGATTGGCTGAGTGCCGTCCATGACTGACCTGCGCAGTTCCGGGTTTCCGTACACAGCGGTGTGTACTGATGCAGTGTTGTGGGTCTGCAGCGTTCTTGATGTGTCTCCCCTTGGTGAGTTTGATATTGTATATTTTAAAACTGTGTACGTGTCCTTAATGCCTAGTCTTCAGTGGATTGTAGGCAGATGCCTATTGTTTGAAAGGGATATTTAGTATGACTGGACATATAGTGGCTATCCGTTGTATGTGCTGTTTTTACCCTTCTTCTTGCTCTATCTGAGTTATATATGGGTCTCCATTTCTACCACAGTTCCCTTATGTAGCACTTGGGCAATCACTATGTATTTAGGAGCCGGGATGGCTCATATAAACCTTTGTTTATTACATTAGCACTTGTTTGTTTACATTGTGACTCATGGGTCACCTTAGTTACCAGTTTGGCGTTTTTTTTGCTCTAATTGGGGGGAGGGGTTGTTTGTATAAGTGTATAAAATCACTGTTGTTTGATGCACGCTTTGTCTGAAGAAGGAAATATATTGTCCTCAAAACGTCACTATTTTCTAAGTAAAAATTATTTCACTAAAAGACCAGTGAGTGCAAGTGTTTTTGTTCTCTTATTTATATATATATATATGTGTGTGTGTGACGGATACCCTGGATACCCCAACTGGGTAGCTCCGTGAAACGGGTCCTGCTTCCTCCCTGCCGACTGTAGCTATGTAGCTGGCTAGTGACCACAGCCTGTAGCCACCCCTGATGCCGGACAGCACCAGTACTCAGTGTCCCACCCTGTGGCAGACTCCAGCTACCCCGACTGGGTAGCTCTGCCTGAGGGTCCTTCCTTTGCCTGGAACAGGCTGCTATGTAGCCCAGGAAAGTGATTTTAGCTGGAGCTCACCCAAATAACTAGCTAGACTAGCATTCAGGTGAAATAAGAACTCCTTTATTGCACAGAAAACACAGCTTTTATACATTTCCAACAAATGGGGGTACACAAATAGAAACAAATATTATACAATGAGACTGACATCAGACAATAGTTAGTTAAACAAGATTCTAATCACATCCTAACTTACAAAAGGACAATGGATGACTCACACAATAGCAGAAAGACACATAACAGCAGGAGGTCTCAGCATTTGATTATCTAATCACAAAAGGACAATGGATGAGGAGGAGGTTGCCAGCTCCTGGCTCTGCCGCTGGGGAGAGAGACCGACTGTCTCCTCTCTCAGGAAGAGGTTCAGCTTACGGGGAGGGAGGACGACTACCTCAGCTCCCAGGGTATGGCTCTGCTGCTTGGGAGAGAGACAGACTGTCTCCTCTCCCTGCTCCTGGCTCTGCTGCTGGGGAGAGAGACCAACTGTCTCCTCTCCCAGAAAGGGGTTCTGATGCTGGGGAGAGACATCCATCTCTCCCTGCAAGGGGTTATCTGTAAGGGGAGGGAGGATGACTACCTCCACTCCCAGGGGATGGCTCTGCCCCTGGGGAGAGAGGCCGACATCCATCTCTCCCTGCAAGGGGTTCTCTGTAAGGGGAGGGAGGACGGCTTCCTACTCTCCCTGGTTTCCTGGAGCTGTTATAAGTGCTGGGCAGAGGCCGGCGGCTCTCTGCCCTGTTGCCAGCGCTTCTGCTGGGGTGGCTCCCTTGTCCAAGTCTATAAGCTCGGGGCCAGGCTGCTGATCTGTATCTAGCAGCTCGTCGTCTCTTATGCTCTGTTGCCACTCATCTGAGGCCAACCTCCATGATTCCCAGAGTGCTGCACCATAGCTCCATGCAGAACTCGGTCTAGCAGCCTCTTGTATGCCTTTTCCAGTTCCCATTCTTGGACAATAAGCGATACCATATCGGATACCAGCCAGGGTACCCCCGAGAGATCCAACAGCTGCTCTCAGGAGAGGCAAATGTTAGTTACTCTCAGTTTCACCCCGCTCCCAAATTCTGGGTCTTCTGTCAACTTTTCCAATAGTAACCCAGGGCCGCCAAAGCCCTCTGTGGGGGAGCAATCCTCCAGCCATTGTTGTACTTGCATAGCGAGCCATCAGAGGTCCCGATAGCCGTCCTCCACCCACATCTCTGCCCAAACCAGTCGATCTAGTTCCGATAACCATTCCTCCACGGGCTGCTTTCCCAGGAAAAGCACTCGCAAGTCCCACCGGACCCAGTACCTCTCATCATCTGTGGGGAGGACCTTTCCATCACAGTTCTTTTCTTGTTGAAGCCTCTCCCTCCTAAATTTTTGCCGGCAGACAATGCTACTGCAGCTCATCTGGTCCAGTTCAGAACCAGGACCGTCCAGCTCAGTCAGTGCCTCCTGTACTCTCCTTAAGTACTCGGCTTCCATAGTTACCAGCTACTGTGGCTCTTCTTTGTCAGCAGGAATCGTGTGGAAGAAGCAGATCCCACCGCTGCCAGCCAATGTGACGGATACCCTGGATACCCCGACTGGGTAGCTCTGCCAAACGGGTCCTGCTTCCTCCCTGCCTACTGCAGCTATGTAGCTGGCTAGTGACCACAGCCTAGTGACCACAGCCTGATGCCCAACAGCACCAGTACTCAGTGTCCCACCCTGTGGCAGACTCCAGCTACCCCGACTGGGGCACTAAAGGTATCTAACCCAAGTATCGGCCACAAAGGTGAATTAGAGGTTCTATGGATAGCCCCTATGTATTATAGAATGGTGCATTGAGCCCTTTTGTCTGTAAACAGTTTAGTATTGTTGTCGTAAGACCGGAAGTGACCTCATCTCCTATGATTGGCATTCTTATTAGCCAATCAGCAGGGCGCACAATATTATGTTATACCCTGAGTTTGTCATATTGACAGGACACGCAAGCCATCATAGCCTATCTAATAAAAAGCACACTGAAATGTTAATCATGACCTGTCAACACTGTGTCATTATGTTATCCTCAATTCAACTGCATGATCAAAACTGTTTGGTTAAATGTGAATACTTATTGTCACATATTACTTTGTTCTTAATAGCAGATACTTGCACTAACTGTATATATGTAAAAACTGTATATGTGTAAAGAGAACTCAAGATTATGTCCCTCCGGCTCATGCAAATAATACACCATTCTAGTATCGCATAATAACTAGATTACAGGGATCTAGAAATTCATGTACTTTAAATAAACTGTCACTTGTACACAGAAATGGAAATTGGGGCTTCTGTATAAACCTCTTGGAAATTAGGCATCAGGTTGGAAGCATACCTTCCTAATTATATGACAATAAATTGATTATTATTAAAAGATAGGAACTAAAAATTGAAGAACAAATAAACTTCAAAATAATAAAAAAACAATCATCTGTAATGTAGAACTTGCAACGTCTATACCACATCTCTTTTACCAAGCATGTAATCAGATGTGTATAGGTATAAATCTTCTGACAACTATGTTGTGCTGTCCATCAAGGAACAATATTGGGCTACTAGGGGGCACTGAAAAAACGAATGACCAATGCTAAAGCAGGGTGGGTTGAAACATGAACCAGGTCCACAACCGTGGTACCCTATTCATGGTAGTACTACAACGCAGCGTGTAGAGGAAGCCCGCACCCCATGGTGTACAGCCACCTCCCCGCTGCTTGTCACCATCCCTGCCCAGCTCACGCACCCACGGTATGTTACTAGTGCCATCTCCTAGATTATGGCCCTAAAGTCTGGTGCTGAATTAAGTCCTCCAGGGTAGATAGTTCCTAGGTGGTAGATCCACTCCGCTTCACGTTTAAGAAGCAGTTTGTTACGGTCCCCTCCTCGATCTGGTTTGGGGACATGGTCAATTAGGATGATCCTGATGGAAGCCACAGGATGGGATTTAGTCAAGCAGTGTCGTGCCACTGGTTGTTCAGAGTGTCCTGTGTCCAGGGCTTGTCTGATGGCTAGGCGGTGGTTCGCCATTCTCTCTCTCATGATCCCTTGTGTCTTCCCCACGTAGAAGGAGGAACATGGGCACACCAACAAGTACACCACATGGGTTGTAGTGCAAGTGATAGAATGCCGGATATTATAGATCTTGTTCCTGTGCGGGTGCTGAAAAGTTCTCATTGCTAACATAGCATTGCAGGTGATGCACCCCAAGCATTTATAACAGCCCTTGATATTGGTCTTCTGCATGGTTTGGTAGCATAGTTTTGGGTCCGTTTTGACCAATAGATCTCTCAAGTTAGTCCCTCTTTTGTATCCCACCATGGCTTTGATGTTTCTAGTTAACGGTAGTTTGCTATCTGATGATAGCACAGTCCAATGCTTATTCAGTATGTTGCCCACTCTTCTGTTGTTCAGGACAAATGTGGTACTCATGATTAGAGGTATAGGGGCATCCTCCTGTCCCTCCACAACCCTTGTAGGCTCTGGGTTCCTCACGCTCTCAAGAATGTTACTAACCACTTCTTGTCTCTCCAGGAATTTATCTCTCATGCCCTCCAACTGGGAGACCCCCGCTTCTTTGTCGGTGTTGTTTCTAAGTGTTCTCATAAATTGTGATTTCACTATGCCTTTAAAAAGTGAAGGGGGGTGGCAACTTTCTGCCCTCAAAAGGTAGTTGTGGTCAGTCGGTTTAGAATATAGTGTGGTGCCAATTCTGTTTTGTCTGATAAATATGGAGATATCCAAAAAATGTAAACTTTGTTCCTCAACATTAATTTTGAATCTCACAGTAGTGTCTGTACTATTGATTCTGTCAAACCATTGGTGTAGTGTATTCCTACCCCCTCTCCATATCAGGAAGATGTCATCGATATAACGTTTATAAAAAATAATGGAGGGATCCGGGTGTGACCATAAATATGTATTCTCAAAAGCAGACATAAACTTGTTGGCATATGCCGGGGCCATATTTGACCCCATGGCTGTGCCTGTGTGTTGGACATAGAACCTGTCCTCAAACCTAAAAAAATTCCTTTTGAGACATAGCTCAATCAAAGATAGTAAAAATTCAATGGGTGGACCATCATAGCTTTCAAAATCAAGTAAGTGTTCCCTAATGGCTTTCAGGCCCTCATCATGTGGGATAATAGTGTACAAGTTATTCACATCCAGACTCACTAAAAAGTGATTAAATCCTGAGTGTCTAGAAGGAGGTTAGGAACACTAAATCTTTCCTTCTAGACACTCAGGATTTAATCACTCAATTGACTGAAGTACAGATACAAGAGGTTGACTTATTAGTGAGTCTGGACATATATACAGTTAGTGCAAGTATCTGCTATTAAGAACAAAGTAATATGTGACAATAAGTATTCACATTTAACCAAACAGTTTTGATCATGCAGTTGAATTGAGGATAACATAATGACACAGTGTTGACAGGTCATGATTAACATTTCAGTGTGCTTTTTATTAGATAGGCTATGATGGCATGCGTGTCCTGTCAATATGACAAACTCAGGGTATAACATAACATGTCCTGTCAATATGACAAACTGAGGGTATAACATAATATTGTGCGCCCTGCTGATTGGCTAATAAGAATGCCAATCATAGGAGATGAGGTCACTTCCAGTTTTACGACAACAATACTAAACTGTTTACAGACAAAAGGGCTCAATGCACCATTCTATAATACATAGGGGCTATCCATAGAACCTCTAATTCACCTTTGTGGACGATACTTGGGTTAGATACCTTTAGTGCACAATTTCACTTTTAACACAATTTTCACTAAATCGGAAGTAGTGGAACTTCCGGTATATTGAAACGCATATGCGTTCCATACTCAAACACACTATCTGTACATAGGCTGAAATGAAGTCACTGATGCTAATGAAGCTGGCCACATAACAGCTTGCTACACACAGGTTTGAGATACGTTTGAAAGTTTTAAAACACCAAGTTTGATCTTATTAGGTTTCTGTATATTGAAACATGTTGTACTTGAATATAACAGAAAGTGAGGAAACTTCCGGTTTGATGAAACACATGGCGTGCGTTCGATCTTAGCACAAGGGAACTATGTTATGAGACACAGGTGATTTGTTGTAAGTATTTGCTTGATTGTTTTGTACACTATATTAAGGTATGAAGTGACACTGTTTTTCATTCTGATGAAGGGGTCTGTGTGAACCCCAAAACGTGAATAAACACTTTGTCTTTTGTTTGACCCACCATTGAGAAGTCCTGTGAGTGCTTTATTCCACTGAGGTGTGTATATATATATATATATATATATATATATATATATTTTTTTTTTTTTTTTTCATGTAATTGGCAAGAGTCCATGAGCTAGTGACGTATGGGATATACAATCCTACCAGGAGGGGCAAAGTTTCCCAAACCTCAAAATGTCTATAAATACACCCCTCACCACACCCACAATTCAGTTTTACAAACTTTGCCTCCTATGGAGGTGGTGAAGTAAGTTTGTGCTAAGATTTCTATGTGGATATGCGCTTCTTAGCATTTTTGAAGCCCAATTCCTCTCAGAGTACAGTGAATGTCAGAGGGATGTGAAGGAGTATCACCTATTGAATGCAATGGTTTTCCTCATGGGGATCTATTTCATAGGTTCTCAGTTATCGGTCGTAAATATTCATCTCCTACCTCCCTTTTCAGATCGACGATATACTCTCATATTCCATTACCTCTACTGATAACCGTTTCAGTACTGGTTTGGCTATCTGCTATATGTGGATGGGTGTCTTTCGGTAAGTATGTTTTCATTACTTAAGACACTCTCAGCTATGGTTTGGCACTTTATGTATGTATATAAAGTTCTAAATATATGTATTGTACTTATGTTTGCCATAATTCAGGTTTTCAGTATATTTCCTTTTGCAGACTGTCAGTTTCATATCTGGGAAATGCTTTTTTATGAAAATGTATTTCTTACTTGGGGTATAGTCTCTTTTTCAAATTGGCTGTCTTTTAAATTCATGAGCAGAATTAGGCTCGCGAGGGCGCAAAATGCCAAAGTTTATTGCATCATTCTTGGCATGAGATTTTTTGGCGCAAATTTACGTTCGTTGACGCAAATTCGTCATTTCTGGCATTTTAGTTGATGCCGAATCCTTCACAAGGTTGCGTCATCTATGACGCGAGTGTGTCGTTTTCGGATTTTTCTGTTTGTTGTGCATCATACTTGGCGCCAAATATTTTCATTATTTAAGACCCCATTACTATTTGCCTCTTGCCTTTTTCTATGTCAGAGGGCTATGCTGTTTGCATTTTTTCCCATTCCTGAAACTGCCATATAAGGAAATTGATCATTTTGCTTTATATGTTGTTTTTTCTCTCTTACATTTGCAAGATGTCTCAATCTGATCCTGTCTCAGAATTCACTGTTGGATCCCTGCTGCCTGATAACAGTTCTACCAAAGCTAAGTGCATTTGTTGTAAACTTGTGGAGATTATACCTCCAGCTGTGGTTTGTAATAGTTGTCATGATAAACTTTTACATGCAGAAAATGTATCCATCAGTAGTAGTTCATTACCTGTTGCTGTTCCCTCAACATCTAATGCACAAGATATACCTGTAAATTTAAAAGAATTTATTTCTGATTCTATTCAGAAGGCTTTGTCTGCCATTCCGCCTTCTAATAAACATTAAAGGTCTTTTAAAACATCTCACAGAGTTGATGAAATTTCAAATGACTGGCAACATACTGATTTATCCTTCTCTGATGAGTATCTCTCCGATTCAGAAGATCCTGCCTCAGATATTGACACTGACAAATCCTCTTATTTATTTAAAATGGAGTATATTCGTTCTTTAATAAAAGAAGTATTGATTACATTAGATATGGAGTAAACTAGTCCTCTTGATTTTAAAACTAGTAAACGTTTAAATTTTGTTTATAAACCTCCTGTGGTTATTCCAGAGGTTTTTCCAGTTCCTGATGCTATTTCTGATATGATTTCTAAAGAATGGAATAGGCCTGGTACTTCTTTTATTCCTTCTTCAAGGTTTAAAAAATTGTATCCTTTGGCAGCAGTTAGATTGGAGTTTTGGGAAAAGATCCCCAAAGTTGATGGGGCTATCTCTACTCTTGCTAAACATACTACTATTCCTACTTAAGATAGTACTTCTTTTAAAGATCCTTTAGATAGGAAACTTGAATCTTATCTAAGGAAGGCTTATATATATTCAGGTCATCTTCTTAGGCCTGCAATTTCTTTAGCTGATGTTGCAGCTGCTTCAACTTTTTGGTTGGATACTTTAGCGCAACAAGTATCGGATCATGATTTGTCTAGCATTAAGTTGATTCAACATGTTAATAATTTGATTTGTGATGCCATTTTTGATATCATCAAAATTGATGTTAGATATACAGATATGTCTTTAGCTATTTTAGCTTGAAGAGCTTTGTGGCTCAAATCTTGGAATGCTGATATGACTTTTTCTTTCCAAGGTAATAAATTATTTGGTTCTCAGTTGGATTCAATAATTTCAACTGTCACGGGGGAAGGGAGTTTTTTTGCCTCTGGATAAAAAACCTAAGGGTAAATCTAAAGCTTCTAACCGTTTTCGTTCCTTTCGACATAATAAGGAACAGAAATCTAATCCTTCCCCAAAGGAATCTGTTTCCAATTGGAAGCCTTCCTCAAAATGAAATAAATCCAAACCATTTAAGAGATCATAGCCAGCCCCCAGGTCCGCATGAAGGTGCAGTCCTCATTCCAGCTCAGCTGGTAGGGGGCAGTTTAAAATTTTTCAAAGATGTTTGGATCAATTCGGTCCAAAATCATTGGATTCAGAGTATTGTCTCTCAGGGGTACAGAATAGGATTCAGAGTAAGACCGCCTGTGAGAAGATTTTTTTCTCTCACACATTCCAGCGAACCCAGTAAAGGCTCAGGCTTTCCTGACGGGTGTTTCAGACCTGGAGTTATCAGGGGTAATCATGTCAGTTCCGTTTCAGAAACAGGGTCTGGGGTTTTATTCAAATCTATTCATTGTCCCGGGGGGGCGGAGCCAGCAGAGCACAGGAGAGGACGCAGATCTTTAGAGCTCCTGCATAATTTTACCTAAATATGACTTAAAAATGAATTGTTGGCACAGCGTGAACTAATACCATAGTGGGTCTGCTCCTATAACTGCTTGGAAGCTACAAAATTTTGATTTTCTGCTAAATCTTGTGGACTACGCCTGGGAATCCTGCTCTGTATCTACAGAGGCGGCAGACATTTTCTCACACCGGTAGAAACGCAGTTACTATGGCTGCTGTTCACGGGATATTTGTTGAAATCAACAAACTACTGACTCACCATCACAACAAGCTTACTGCCGCCCTAGATAGAGCTGGGGAATCGGAGGAGCAGCGCGAGAGCTTGCTAATAAATTCTCCTGATCAAAATGAGGTAGACACTGAGTGGGGGGATGCTTCGGGGCCCCAGCTTCCCTCTCATATCTCTAGTCCTACATTTACTGGATCCGGGACATATCGGGAGGCTGTGGAGATCAGCGTTAAGCTCTTGCTTACCAGCACAGTCCGGCAGCACTTCATGGAGGAGGATCTCATCTGCTTAGCCGGTTTGATGGCTGCTGTGAGTCAGGAATCTCCCGGGCAAGTAAAAGGCCTTGACGCCATTAGTACTAACTGCCTCCCTATTCAGCTCTTTCGCACATGGGAACAGCGGTGCTTGCTCCGTCTGTTCTGGAATAAGTCTTTTGAAGCGGTTGAGGAGAGCCCTCATTCCTACACTGAGAGGGCCGGAATTGGTTAAGTAGTCTTGGTAACATGGTCTTCCCACTGCAACAGAAATTTCTATACTTTGGTCTGACATCTTGACACAATTCCTGACGGATAAAGCTGCAATTAATAGGGCATGCCATGATGTTGTAAACATAGTGGACATCAGCAAATGTGACAATACTGAACGTTTAATGTGTCGATAGGTTTGGGAACTATATTTATCACTATATGGACTACAATGCACTTCTATGTGATTGCCCTTTATGAAGCGTTTGCTATAGTTTAAGGCCCATTTGTTTCAATATGTGTGTGTGCAATATAAGTGTAACTTTATTCATTCCAGCAGGTTATGGGATTGGAACAACAATCTACTTACTGATGTACTGTCAGCATGTGACCCATATAGCTTTATTTTATTAAAGATGACAGGTACCTAGCTTTTAAGATTACTATGAGCATGATAGTCAAGTCAGAACTCTCATATACCTAGATGTGCCTATATAGATCAATACAGATATAGATCTTGATACATGAGCATACTAAAATGGTGTATTCCTGACCTTTGTGCTTATGTTGGACTAGTTACACTTGTAATGTTATATGGTTCAATCTCTAGAGTACTGGTTGTCTTACTGCCCTGAAGTTCAATATGCTAAAAGCATGCTTATTTGTCATTTCTTGTTTGACTGTTTTAATGGGCCACATGTGAATGTTAGAAATTGAGGTGCTCTAGGACATGTTGATGACATTTTATTCATGCCTTAAAATTGTCAGCTTGTATGTTCCTTTTAACAGGGAGTTCTGTCTTTAAAGATCTACATCCTAATGTTTGACCTCCTTAATCTGTGACTCCTGGAAGAATTCACTTTTCTAATTTTTATAGATGTTTAGTCATGTATCTTTATATGTTCTCTATTTCTGTTTCATGCCGGCTCTGTAAAGTTTAGAACTAAGCTTTGTTATGCCAGATACACCACTGATCTAATATGTCACCAGTCCGCTCTTATTTTTCCCCTGTTAACCAATATGTTCATGAGACTTTATGTATGACTAGGCTGCCCTGTAACACTAAAGTCTGTCTACTTAGCATTTCCTATCTCTCGCATTTCTTTAATCGCCCCCTCTCCTAAATCACAATGAGCTTCTTAGTCCCTAAGCTATATATTTTATTTATTATACTCACTCTATCACCTCCCCCCCCCTCCATAATAAACCTCCTTCTATAGGAGGTCTAACTACGCGGCCTATCTGCCCTGTGCCGCACCCCAACTATAGTCTTTCTCCAACATAGGTGTGTCCGGTCCACGGCGTCATCCTTACTTGTGGGATATTCTCTTCCCCAACAGGAAATGGCAAAGAGCCCAGCAAAGCTGGTCACATGATCCCTCCTAGGCTCCGCCTACCCCAGTCATTCTCTTTGCCGTTGTACAGGCAACATCTCCACGGAGATGGCTTAGAGTTTTTTAGTGTTTAACTGTAGTTTTTCATTATTCAATCAAGAGTTTGTTATTTTCAAATAGTGCTGGTACGTACTATTTACTCAGAAACAGAAAAGAGATGAAGAATTCTGTTTGTATGAGGAAAATGATTTTAGCAACCGTAACTAAAATCCATGGCTGTTCCACGCAGGACTGTTGAGAGCATTAACTTCAGTTGGGGGAACAGTTTGCAGTCCTTTGCTGCTTGAGGTATGACACATTCTAACAAGACGATGTAATGCTGGAAGCTGTCATTTTCCCTATGGGATCCGGTAAGCCATGTTTATTACGATTGTAAATAAGGGCTTCACAAGGGCTTATTTAGACTGTAGACATTTTTTGGGCTAAATCGATTGATATTAACACTTATTTAGCCTTGAGGAATCATTTATTCTGGGTATTTTGATATAATTATATCGGCAGGCACTGTTTTAGACACCTTATTCTTTAGGGGCTTTCCCAAAGCATAGGCAGAGTCTCATTTTCGCGCCGGTGTTGCGCACTTGTTTTTGAGAGGCATGGCATGCAGTCGCATGTGAGAGGAGCTCTGATACTGATAAAAGACTTCTGAAGGCATCATTTGGTATCGTATTCCCCTTGGGTTTGGTTGGGTCTCAGCAAAGCAGATACCAGGGACTGTAAAGGGGTTAAAGCTTAAAACGGCTCCGGTTCCGTTATTTTAAGGGTTAAAGCTTCCAAAATTGGTGTGCAATATTTTCAAGGCTTTAAGACACTGTGGTGAAAGTTTGGTGAATTTTGAACAATTCCTTCATGTTTTTTCGCAATTGCAGTAATAAAGTGTGTTCAGTTTAAAATTTAAAGTGACAGTAACGGTTTTATTTCAAAACGTTTTTTGTACTTTCTTATCAAGTTTATGCCTGTTTAACATGTCTGAACTACCAGATAGACTGTGTTCTGAATGTGGGGAAGCCAGAATTCCTATTCATTTAAATAAATGTGATTTATGTGATAATGACAATGATGCCCAAGATGATTCCTCAAGTGAGGGGAGTAAGCATGGTACTGCATCATTCCCTCCTTCGTCTACACGAGTCTTGCCCACTCAGGAGGCCCCTAGTACATCTAGCGCGCCAATACTCCTTACTATGCAACAATTAACGGCTGTAATGGATAATTCTGTCAAAAACATTTTAGCCAAAATGAACCCTTGTCAGCGTAAGCGTGGATGCTCTGTTTTAGTTACTGAAGAGCATGACGACGCTGATATTAATATCTCTGAAGGGCCCCTAACCCAATCTGAGGGAGCCAGGGAGGTTTTGTCTGAGGGAGAAATTACTGATTTAGGGAACATTTCTCAGCAGGCTGAATCTGATGTGATTACTTTTAAATTTAAATTGGAACATCTCCGCATTTTGCTTAAGGAGGTATTATCCACTCTGGATGATTGTGAAAATTTGGTCATCCCAGAGAAACTATGTAAAATGGACAAGTTCCTAGAGGTGCCGGGGCTCCCAGAAGCTTTTCCTATACCCAAGCGGGTGGCGGACATTGTTAATAAAGAATGGGAAAGGCCCGGTATTCCTTTCGTCCCTCCCCCCATATTTAAAAAATTGTTTCCTATGGTCGACCCCAGAAAGGACTTATGGCAGTCAGTCCCCAAGGTCGAGGGCGCGGTTTCTACTTTAAACAAACGCACCACTATTCCCATAGAGGATAGTTGTGCTTTCAAAGATCCTATGGATAAAAAATTAGAAGGTTTGCTTAAAAAGATGTTTGTTCAGCAGGGTTACCTTCTACAACCCATTTCATGCATTGTCCCTGTCACTACAGCCGCATATTTCTGGTTTGATGAACTGATTAAGGTGCTCGATAGTGACTCTCCTCCTTATGAGGAGATTATGGACAGAGTCAATGCTCTCAAATTGGCTAATTCTTTCACTCTAGACGCCTCTTTGCAATTGGCTAAGTTAGCGGCTAAGAATTCTGGGTTTGCTATTGTGGCGCGCAGAGCGCTTTGGTTGAAATCTTGGTCGGCTGATGCGTCTTCCAAGAACAAGCTACTAAACATTCCTTTCAAGGGGAAAACGCTGTTTGGTCCTGACTTGAAAGAGATTATCTCTGATATCACTGGGGGTAAGGGCCATGCCCTTCCTCAGGATCGGCCTTTCAAGGCAAAAAATAGACCTAATTTTCGTCCCTTTCGTAAAAACGGACCAGCCCAAGGTGCTACGTCCTCTAAGCAAGAGGGTAATACTTCTCAGGCCAAGCCAGCTTGGAGACCAATGCAAGGCTGGAACAAGGGAAAGCAGGCAAAGAAACCTGCCACTGCTACCAAGACAGCATGAAATATCGGCCCCCGATCCGGGACCGGATCTGGTGGGGGGCAGACTCTCTCTCTTCGCTCAGGCTTGGGCAAGAGATGTTCTGGATCCTTGGGCGCTAGAAATAGTCTCCCAGGGTTATCTTCTGGAATTCAAGGGACTTCCCCCAAGGGGAAGGTTCCACAGGTCTCAGTTGTCTTCAGACCACATAAAAAGACAGGCGTTCTTACATTGTGTAGAAGACCTGTTAAAAATGGGAGTGATTCATCCTGTTCCATTGAGAGAACAAGGGATGGGGTTCTACTCCAATCTGTTCATAGTTCCCAAAAAAGAGGGAACGTTCAGACCAATCCTAGATCTCAAGATCTTAAACAAATTTCTCAAGGTCCCATCTTTCAAGATGGAAACCATTCGAACTATCCTTCCTTCCATCCAGGAAGGTCAATTCATGACCACGGTGGATTTAAAGGATGCGTATCTACATATTCCTATCCACAAGGAACATCATCGGTTCCTAAGGTTTGCATTCCTGGACAAACATTACCAGTTCGTGGCGCTTCCTTTCGGATTAGCCACTGCTCCAAGGATTTTCACAAAGGTACTAGGGTCCCTTCTAGCTGTGCTAAGACCAAGGGGCATTGCAGTTGTACCTTACCTGGACGACATTCTGATTCAAGCGTCGTCCCTCCCTCGAGCAAAGGCTCACACGGACATCGTCCTGGCCTTTCTCAGATCGCACGGCTGGAAAGTGAACGTGGAAAAGAGTTCTCTATCCCCGTCAACAAGGGTTCCCTTCTTGGGAACAATTATAGACTCCTCAGAAATGAGGATTTTTCTAACAGAGGCCAGAAAGACAAAGCTTCTGGACTCTTGTCGAATACTTCATTCCGTTCCTCTTCCTTCCGTAGCTCAGTGCATGGAAGTGATCGGGTTGATGGTAGCGACAATGGACATAGTTCCTTTTGCGCGCATTCATCTAAGACCATTACAACTGTGCATGCTCAGTCAGTGGAATGGGGACTATACAGACTTGTCTCCAAAGATACAAGTAAATCAGAGGACCAGAGACTCACTCCGTTGGTGGCTGTCCCTGGACAACCTGTCACGAGGGATGACACTCCACAGACCAGAGTGGGTCATTGTCACGACCGACGCCAGTCTGATGGGCTGGGGCGCGGTCTGGGGATCCCTGAAAGCTCAGGGTCTTTGGTCTCGGGAAGAATCTCTTCTACCGATAAATATTCTGGAACTGAGAGCGATATTCAATGCTCTCAAGGCTTGGCCTCAGCTAGCGAGGACCAAGTTCATACGGTTTCAATCAGACAACATGACGACTGTTGCGTACATCAACCATCAGGGGGGAACAAGGAGTTCCCTAGCGATGGAAGAAGTGACCAAGATTATTCTATGGGCGGAGTCTCACTCCTGCCACCTGTCTGCTATCCACATCCCGGGAGTGGAAAATTGGGAAGCGGATTTTCTGAGTCGTCAGACATTGCATCCGGGGGAGTGGGAACTCCATCCGGAAATCTTTGCCCAAGTCACTCAACTTTGGGGCATTCCAGACATGGATCTGATGGCCTCTCGTCAGAACTTCAAAGTTCCTTGCTACGGGTCCAGATCCAGGGATCCCAAGGCGGCTCTAGTGGATGCACTAGTAGCACCTTGGACCTTCAAACTAGCTTATGTGTTCCCGCCGTTTCCTCTCATCCCCAGGCTGGTAGCCAGGATCAATCAGGAGAGGGCGTCGGTGATCTTGATAGCTCCAGCGTGGCCACGCAGGACTTGGTATGCAGATCTGGTGAATATGTCATCGGCTCCACCTTGGAAGCTACCTTTGAGACGAGACCTTCTTGTTCAGGGTCCGTTCGAACATCCGAATCTGGTTTCACTCCAGCTGACTGCTTGGAGATTGAACGCTTGATTTTATCGAAGCGAGGTTTCTCAGATTCTGTTATCGATACTCTTGTTCAGGCCAGAAAGCCTGTAACTAGAAAGATTTACCACAAAATTTGGAAAAAAATATATCTGTTGGTGTGAATCTAAAGGATTCCCTTGGGACAAGGTTAAGATTCCTAGGATTCTATCCTTCCTTCAAGAAGGATTGGAAAAAGGATTATCGGCAAGTTCCCTGAAGGGACAGATTTCTGCCTTGTCGGTGTTACTTCACAAAAAACTGGCAGCTGTGCCAGATGTTCAAGCCTTTGTTCAGGCTCTGGTTAGAATCAAGCCTGTTTACAAACCTTTGACTCCTCCTTGGAGTCTCAATCTAGTTCTTTCAGTTCTTCAGGGGGTTCCGTTTGAACCCTTACATTCCGTTGATATTAAGTTATTATCTTGGAAAGTTTTGTTTTTAGTTGCAATTTCTTCTGCTAGAAGAGTTTCAGAATTATCTGCTCTGCAGTGTTCTCCTCCTTATCTGGTGTTCCATGCAGATAAGGTGGTTTTACGTACTAAACCTGGTTTTCTTCCAAAAGTTGTTTCTAACAAAAACATTAACCAGGAGATTATCGTACCTTCTCTGTGTCCGAAACCAGTTTCAAAGAAGGAACGCTTGTTGCACAATTTGGATGTTGTTCGCGCTCTAAAATTCTATTTAGATGCTACAAAGGATTTTAGACAAACATCTTCCCTGTTTGTTGTTTATTCAGGTAAAAGGAGAGGTCAAAAAGCAACTTCTACCTCTCTCTCTTTTTGGATTAAAAGCATCATCAGATTGGCTTACGAGACTGCCGGACGGCAGCCTCCCGAAAGAATCACGGCTCATTCCACTAGGGCTGTGGCTTCCACATGGGCCTTCAAGAACGAGGCTTCTGTGGATCAGATATGTAGGGCAGCGACTTGGTCTTCACTGCACACTTTTACCAAATTTTACAAGTTTGATACTTTTGCTTCTTCTGAGGCTATTTTTGGGAGAAAGGTTTTGCAAGCCGTGGTGCCTTCCATTTAGGTGACCTGATTTGCTCCCTCCCTTCATCCGTGTCCTAAAGCTTTGGTATTGGTTCCCACAAGTAAGGATGACGCCGTGGACCGGACACACCTATGTTGGAGAAAACAGAATTTATGTTTACCTGATAAATTTCTTTCTCCAACGGTGTGTCCGGTCCACGGCCCGCCCTGGTTTTTTAATCAGGTCTGATAATTTATTTTCTTTAACTACAGTCACCACGGTACCATATGGTTTCTCCTATGCTATTATTCCTCCTTAACGTCGGTCGAATGACTGGGGTAGGCGGAGCCTAGGAGGGATCATGTGACCAGCTTTGCTGGGCTCTTTGCCATT